>NC_092710.1:362531646-362831646 GCF_047496885.1 Scyliorhinus torazame
CAGACCAGACGCTGCAGATCCCAGACCAGACGCTGCAGATCCCAGACCAGACGCCGCAGATCCCAGACCAGACGCTGCAGATCCCAGACCAGACGCTGCAGATCCCAGACCAGACGCTGCAGATCCCAGACCAGACGCTGCAGATCCCAGACCAGACGCTGCAGATCCCAGACCAGACGCTGCAGATCCCAGACCAGACGCTGCAGATCCCAGACCAGACGCTGCAGATCCCAGACCAGACGCCGCAGATCCCAGACCAGACGCCGCAGATCCCAGACCAGACGCCGCAGATCCCAGACCAGACGCCGCAGATCCCAGACCAGACGCCGCAGATCCCAGACCAGACGCTGCAGATCCCAGACCAGACGCCGCAGATCCCAGACCAGACGCCGCAGATCCCAGACCAGACGCCGCAGATCCCTGACCAGACGCCGCAGATCCCAGACCAGACGCTGCAGATCCCAGACCAGACGCTGCAGATCCCAGACCAGACGCTGCAGATCCCAGACCAGACGCTGCAGATCCCAGACCAGACGCTGCAGATCCCAGACCAGACGCTGCAGATCCCAGACCAGGCGCCGCAGATCCCAGACCAGACGCTGCAGATCCCAGACCAGACGCTGCAGATCCCAGACCAGACGCTGCAGATCCCAGACCAGACGCTGCAGATCCCAGACCAGACGCCGCAGATCCCAGACCAGACGCCGCAGATCCCAGACCAGACGCTGCAGATCCCAGACCAGACGCTGCAGATCCCAGACCAGACGCTCAGACGCTGCAGATCCCGGACCAGACGCTGCAGATCCCAGACCAGACGCTGCAGATCCCAGACCAGACGCTGCAGATCCCAGACCAGACGCTGCAGATCCCAGACCAGACGCTGCAGATCCCAGACCAGACGCTGCAGATCCCAGACCAGACGCTGCAGATCCCAGACCAGACGCCGCAGATCCCAGACCAGACGCTGCAGATCCCAGACCAGACGCCGCAGATCCCAGACCAGACGCTGCAGATCCCAGACCAGACGCTGTCCCAGACCAGACGCTGCAGATCCCAGACCAGACGCCGCAGATCCCAGACCAGACGCCGCAGATCCCAGACCAGACGCAGCAGATCCCAGACCAGACGCCGCAGATCCCAGACCAGACGCTGCAGATCCCGGACCAGACGCTGCAGATCCCAGACCAGACGCTGCAGATCCCAGACCAGACGCTGCAGATCCCGGACCAGACGCTGCAGATCCCAGACCAGACGCTGCAGATCCCAGACCAGACGCTGATCCCAGACCAGACGCTGCAGATCCCAGACCAGACGCTGCAGATCCCAGACGCTGCAGATCCCAGACCAGACGCTGCAGATCCCAGACCAGACGCCGCAGATCCCAGACCAGACGCTGCAGATCCCAGACCAGACGCCGCAGATCCCAGACCAGACGCTGCAGATCCCAGACCAGACGCTGCAGATCCCAGACCAGACGCTGCAGATCCCAGACGCTGCAGATCCCAGACCAGACGCTGCAGATCCCAGACCAGACGCTGCTGATCCCAGACCAGACGCCGCAGATCCCAGACCAGACGCCGCAGATCCCAGACCAGACGCTGCAGATCCCAGACCAGACGCCGCAGATCCCAGACCAGACGCCGCAGATCCCAGACCAGACGCCGCAGATCCCAGACCAGACGCCGCAGATCCCAGACCAGACGCTGCAGATCCCAGACCAGACGCCGCAGATCCCAGACCAGACGCCGCAGATCCCAGACCAGACGCCGCAGATCCCAGACCAGACGCCGCAGATCCCAGACCAGACGCCGCAGATCCCAGACCAGACGCCGCAGATCCCAGACCAGACGCCGCAGATCCCAGACCAGACGCCGCAGATCCCAGACCAGACGCCGCAGATCCCAGACCAGACGCTGCAGATCCCAGACCAGACGCTGCAGATCCCAGACCAGACGCTGCAGATCCCAGACCAGACGCTGCAGATCCCAGACCAGACGCTGCAGATCCCAGACCAGACGCTGCAGATCCCAGACCAGACGCCGCAGATCCCAGACCAGACGCCGCAGATCCCAGACCAGACGCCGCAGATCCCAGACCAGACGCCGCAGATCCCAGACCAGACGCCGCAGATCCCAGACCAGACGCCGCAGATCCCAGACCAGACGCTGCAGATCCCAGACCAGACGCCGCAGATCCCAGACCAGACGCCGCAGATCCCAGACCAGACGCTGCAGATCCCAGACCAGACGCTGCAGATCCCAGACCAGACGCTGCAGATCCCAGACCAGACGCTGCAGATCCCAGACCAGACGCCGCAGATCCCAGACCAGACGCCGCAGATCCCAGACCAGACGCTGCAGATCCCAGACCAGACGCTGCAGATCCCAGACCAGACGCTGCAGATCCCAGACCAGACGCCGCAGATCCCAGACCAGACGACGCAGATCCCAGACCAGACGCCGCAGATCCCAGACCAGACGCTGCTGATCCCAGACCAGACGCTGCAGATCCCAGACCAGACGCTGCAGATCGCAGACCAGACGCTGCAGATCCCAGACCAGACGCCGCAGATCCCAGACCAGACGCTGCAGATCCCGGACCCGACGCTGCAGATCCCGGACCAGACGCTGCGGATCCCAGACCAGACGCCGCAGATCCCAGACCAGACGCTGCAGATCCCAGACCAGACGCTGCAGATCCCAGACCAGACGCCGCAGATCCCAGACCAGACGCTGCAGATCCCAGACCAGACGCTGCAGATCCCAGACCAGACGCTGCAGATCCCAGACCAGACGCTGCAGATCCCAGACCAGACGCTGCAGATCCCAGACCAGACGCTGCAGATCCCAGACCAGACGCCGCAGATCCCAGACCAGACGCTGCAGATCCCAGACCAGACGCTGCAGATCCCAGACCAGACGCCGCAGATCCCAGACCAGACGCCGCAGATCCCAGACCAGACGCTGCAGATCCCAGACCAGACGCTGCAGATCCCAGACCAGACGCTGCAGATCCCAGACCAGACGCTGCAGATCCCAGACCAGACGCTGCAGATCCCAGACCAGACGCCGCAGATCCCAGACCAGACGCTGCAGATCCCAGACCAGACGCTGCGGATCCCAGACCAGACGCTGCAGATCCCAGACCAGACGCTGCAGATCGCAGACCAGACGCTGCAGATCCCAGACCAGACGCTGCAGATCCCAGACCAGACGCTGCAGATCCCAGACCAGACGCTGCAGATCCCAGACCAGACGCTGCAGATCCCAGACCAGACGCTGCAGATCCCAGACCAGACGCTGCAGATCCCAGACCAGACGCTGCAGATCCCGGACCAGACGCTGCAGATCCCGGACCAGACGCTGCAGATCCCGGACCAGACGCCGCAGATCCCAGACCAGACGCTGCAGATCCCAGACCAGACGCTGCAGATCCCGGACCAGACGCTGCAGATCCCGGACCAGACGCCGCAGATCCCAGACCAGACGCTGCAGATCCCAGACCAGACGCTGCAGATCCCAGACCAGACGCTGCAGATCCCAGACCAGACGCTGCAGATCCCAGACCAGACGCTGCAGATCCCAGACCAGATGCTGCAGATCCCAGACCAGACGCTGCAGATCCCAGACCAGACGCTGCAGATCCCAGACCAGACGCTGCAGATCCCAGACCAGACGCTGCAGATCCCGGACCAGACGCTGCAGATCCCGGACCAGACGCCGCAGATCCCAGACCAGACGCCGCAGATCCCAGACCAGACGCTGCAGATCCCAGACCAGACGCTGCAGATCCCAGACCAGACGCTGCAGATCCCAGACCAGACGCCGCAGATCCCAGACCAGACGCTGCAGATCCCAGACCAGACGCTGCAGATCCCAGACCAGACGCTGCAGATCCCAGACCAGACGCTGCAGATCGCAGACCAGACGCTGCAGATCCCAGACCAGACGCTGCAGATCCCAGACCAGACGCTGCAGATCCCGGACCAGACGCTGCAGATCCCAGACCAGACGCTGCAGATCCCAGACCAGACGCTGCAGATCCCGGACCAGACGCTGCAGATCCCAGACCAGACGCTGCAGATCCCAGACCAGATGCTGCAGATCCCAGACCAGACGCTGCAGATCCCAGACCAGACGCCGCAGATCCCAGACCAGACGCCGCAGATCCCAGACCAGACGCCGCAGATCCCAGACCAGACGCTGCAGATCCCGGACCAGACGCTGCAGATCCCAGACCAGACGCCGCCGATCCCAGACCAGACGCTGCAGATCCCAGACCAGACGCTGCAGATCCCAGACCAGACGCTGCAGATCCCAGACCAGACGCTGCAGATCCCAGACCAGACGCCGCAGATCCCAGACCAGACGCCGCAGATCCCAGACCAGACGCTGCAGATCCCAGACCAGACGCTGCAGATCCCAGACCAGACGCTGCAGATCCCAGACCAGACGCCGCAGATCCCAGACCAGACGCCGCAGATCCCAGACCAGACGCCGCAGATCCCAGACCAGACGCCGCAGATCCCAGACCAGACGCTGCAGATCCCAGACCAGACGCTGTCCCAGACCAGACGCTGCAGATCCCAGACCAGACGCTGCAGATCCCAGACCAGACGCTGCAGATCCCAGACCAGACGCTGCAGATCCCAGACCAGACGCTGCAGATCCCAGACCAGACGCTGTCCCAGACCAGACGCTGCAGATCCCAGACCAGACGCTGCAGATCCCAGACCAGACGCTGCAGATCCCAGACCAGACGCTGCAGATCCCAGACCAGACGCTGCAGATCCCAGACCAGACGCTGCAGATCCCGGACCAGACGCTGTCCCAGACCAGACGCCGCAGATCCCAGACCAGACGCTGCAGATCCCAGACCAGACGCTGCAGATCCCAGACCAGACGCTGCAGATCCCAGACCAGACGCTGCAGATCCCAGACCAGACGCTGCAGATCCCAGACCAGACGCTGCAGATCCCAGACCAGACGCTGCAGATCCCAGACCAGACGCTGCAGATCCCAGACCAGACGCTGCAGATCCCAGACCAGACGCTGCAGATCCCAGACCAGACGCTGCAGATCCCAGACCAGACGCTGTCCCAGACCAGACGCTGCAGATCCCAGACCAGACGCTGCAGATCCCAGACCAGACGCTGCAGATCCCAGACCAGACGCTGCAGATCCCAGACCAGACGCTGCAGATCCCAGACCAGACGCTGCAGATCCCAGACCAGACGCTGCAGATCCCAGACCAGACGCTGCAGATCCCAGACCAGACGCTGCAGATCCCAGACCAGACGCCGCAGATCCCAGACCAGACGCTGCAGATCCCAGACCAGACGCTGCAGATCCCAGACCAGACGCTGCAGATCCCAGACCAGACGCTGCAGATCCCAGACCAGACGCCGCAGGTCCCAGACCAGACGCTGCAGATCCCAGACCAGACGCTGCAGATCCCAGACCAGACGCTGCAGATCCCAGACCAGACGCTGCAGATCCCAGACCAGACGCTGCAGATCCCAGACCAGACGCTGCAGATCCCAGACCAGACGCTGATCCCAGACCAGACGCTGCAGATCCCAGACCAGACGCTGCAGATCCCAGACCAGACGCTGCAGATCCCAGACCAGACGCTGCAGATCCCAGACCAGACGCTGCAGATCCCAGACCAGACGCTGCAGATCCCAGACCAGACGCTGCAGACCCCAGACCAGACGCTGCAGATCCCAGACCAGACGCTGATCCCAGACCAGACGCCGCAGATCCCAGACCAGACGCTGCAGATCCCAGACCAGACGCTGCAGATCCCAGACCAGACGCTGCAGATCCCAGACCAGACGCTGCAGATCCCAGACCAGACGCTGCAGATCCCAGACCAGACGCTGCAGATCCCAGACCAGACGTCGCAGATCCCAGACCAGACGCTGCAGATCCCAGACCAGACGCTGCAGATCCCAGACCAGACGCTGCAGATCCCAGACCAGACGCTGATCCCAGACCAGACGCTGCAGATCCCAGACCAGACGCTGCAGATCCCAGACCAGACGCTGCAGATCCCAGACCAGACGCTGCAGATCCCAGACCAGACGATGCAGATCCCAGACCAGACGCTGCAGATCCCAGACCAGACGCCGCAGATCCCAGACCAGACGCTGCAGATCCCAGACCAGACGCTGCAGATCCCAGACCAGACGCTGCAGATCCCAGACCAGACGCTGCAGATCCCAGACCAGACGCTGCAGATCCCAGACCAGACGCTGCAGATCCCAGACCAGACGCCGCAGATCCCAGACCAGACGCCGCAGATCCCAGACCAGACGCCGCAGATCCCAGACCAGACGCCGCAGATCCCAGACCAGACGCCGCAGATCCCAGACCAGACGCCGCAGATCCCAGACCAGACGCTGCAGATCCCAGACCAGACGCTGCAGATCCCAGACCAGACGCTGCAGATCCCAGACCAGACGCTGCAGATCCCAGACCAGACGCTGCAGATCCCAGACCAGACGCCGCAGATCCCAGACCAGACGCTGCAGATCCCAGACCAGACGCTGCAGATCCCAGACCAGACGCTGCAGATCCCAGACCAGACGCTGCAGATCCCAGACCAGACGCTGCAGATCCCAGACCAGACGCTGCAGATCCCAGACCAGACGCTGCAGATCCCAGACCAGACGCTGCAGATCCCAGACCAGACGCCGCAGATCCCAGACCAGACGCTGCAGATCCCAGACCAGACGCTGCAGATCCCAGACCAGACGCTGCAGATCCCAGACCAGACGCTGCAGATCCCAGACCAGACGCTGCAGATCCCAGACCAGACGCTGCAGATCCCAGACCAGACGCTGCAGATCCCAGACCAGACGCTGCAGATCCCAGACCAGACGCTGCAGATCCCAGACCAGACGCCGCAGATCCCAGACCAGACGCTGCAGATCCCAGACCAGACGCCGCAGATCCCAGACCAGACGCCGCAGATCCCAGACCAGACGCCGCAGATCCCAGACCAGACGCCGCAGATCCCAGACCAGACGCCGCAGATCCCAGACCAGACGCCGCAGATCCCAGACCAGACGCTGCAGATCCCAGACCAGACGCCGCAGATCCCAGACCAGACGCCGCAGATCCCTGACCAGACGCCGCAGATCCCAGACCAGACGCTGCAGATCCCAGACCAGACGCTGCAGATCCCAGACCAGACGCTGCAGATCCCAGACCAGACGCTGCAGATCCCAGACCAGACGCTGCAGATCCCAGACCAGACGCTGCAGATCCCAGACCAGGCGCCGCAGATCCCAGACCAGACGCTGCAGATCCCAGACCAGACGCCGCAGATCCCAGACCAGACGCTGCAGATCCCAGACCAGACGCTGCAGATCCCAGACCAGACGCTGCAGATCCCAGACCAGACGCTGCAGATCCCAGACCAGACGCTGCAGATCCCAGACCAGACGCCGCAGATCCCAGACCAGACGCCGCAGATCCCAGACCAGACGCTGCAGATCCCAGACCAGACGCTGCAGATCCCAGACCAGACGCTGCAGATCCCAGACCAGACGCCGCAGATCCCAGACCAGACGCTGCAGATCCCAGACCAGACGCTGCAGATCCCAGACCAGACGCCGCAGATCCCAGACCAGACGCTGCAGATCCCAGACCAGACGCCGCAGATCCCAGACCAGACGCCGCAGATCCCAGACCAGACGCCGCAGATCCCAGACCAGACGCTGCAGATCCCAGACCAGACGCCGCAGATCCCAGACCAGACGCTGCAGATCCCAGACCAGACGCTGCAGATCCCAGACGCCGCAAATCCCAGACCAGACGCTGCAGATCCCAGACCAGACGCTTCAGATCCCAGACCAGACGCCGCAGATCCCAGACCAGACGCCGCAGATCCCAGACCAGACGCCGCAGATCCCAGACCAGACGCTGCAGATCCCAGACCAGACGCCGCAGATCCCAGACCAGACGCTGCAGATCCCAGACCAGACGCTGCAGATCCCAGACCAGACGCCGCAGATCCCAGACCAGACGCCGCAGATCGCAGACCAGACGCTGCAGATCCCAGACCAGACGCTGCAGATCCCAGACCAGACGCTGCAGATCCCGGACCAGACGCTGCAGATCCCAGACCAGACGCTGCAGATCCCAGACCAGACGCTGCAGATCCCGGACCAGACGCTGCAGATCCCAGACCAGACGCTGCAGATCCCAGACCAGACGCTGCAGTTCCCAGACCAGACGCCGCAGATCCCAGACCAGACGCCGCAGATCCCAGACCAGACGCCGCAGATCCCCGACCAGACGCTGCAGATCCCGGACCAGACGCTGCAGATCCCGGACCAGACGCCGCCGATCCCAGACCAGACGCTGCAGATCCCAGACCAGACGCTGCAGATCCCAGACCAGACGCTGCAGATCCCAGACCAGACGCTGCAGATCCCAGACCAGACGCTGCAGATCCCAGACCAGACGCTGCAGATCCCAGACCAGACGCTGCAGATCCCAGACCAGACGCCGCCGATCCCAGACCAGACGCTGCAGATCCCAGACCAGACGCTGCAGATCCCAGACCAGACGCTGCAGATCCCAGACCAGACGCTGCAGATCCCAGACCAGACGCTGATCCCAGACCAGACGCCGCAGATCCCAGACCAGACGCCGCAGATCCCAGACCAGACGCTGCAGATCCCAGACCAGACGCTGCAGATCCCAGACCAGACGCCGCAGATCCCAGACCAGACGCCGCAGATCCCAGACCAGACGCTGCAGATCCCAGACCAGACGCTGCAGATCCCCGACCAGACGCTGCAGATCCCAGACCAGACGCCGCAGATCCCCGACCAGACGCTGCAGATCCCAGACCAGACGCTGCAGATCCCAGACCAGACGCTGTCCCAGACCAGACGCTGCAGATCCCAGACCAGACGCCGCAGATCCCAGACCAGACGCCGCAGATCCCAGACCAGACGCCGCAGATCCCAGACCAGACGCTGCAGATCCCAGACCAGACGCTGCAGATCCCAGACCAGACGCTGCAGATCCCAGACCAGACGCTGTCCCAGACCAGACGCTGCAGATCCCAGACCAGACGCTGCAGATCCCAGACCAGACGCTGCAGATCCCAGACCAGACGCTGCAGATCCCAGACCAGACGCTGCAGATCCCAGACCAGACGCTGCAGATCCCAGACCAGACGCAGCAGATCCCAGACCAGACGCCGCAGATCCCAGACCAGACGCTGCAGATCCCAGACCAGACGCTGCAGATCCCAGACCAGACGCCGCAGATCCCAGACCAGACGCCGCAGATCCCAGACCAGACGCTGCAGATCCCAGACCAGACGCTGCAGATCCCAGACCAGACGCTGCAGATCCCAGACCAGACGCTGCAGATCCCAGACCAGACGCTGCAGATCCCAGACCAGACGCCGCAGATCCCAGACCAGACGCCGCAGATCCCAGACCAGACGCTGCAGATCCCAGACCAGACGCTGCAGATCCCAGACCAGACGCTGCAGATCCCAGACCAGACGCTGCAGATCCCAGACCAGACGCTGCAGATCCCAGACCAGACGCTGCAGATCCCAGACCAGACGCTGCAGATCCCAGACCAGACGCTGCAGATCCCAGACCAGACGCTGCAGATCCCAGACCAGACGCAGCAGATCCCAGACCAGACGCCGCAGATCCCAGACCAGACGCTGCAGATCCCAGACCAGACGCCGCAGATCCCAGACCAGACGCTGCAGATCCCAGACCAGACGCCGCAGGTCCCAGACCAGACGCTGCAGATCCCAGACCAGACGCTGCAGATCCCAGACCAGACGCTGCAGATCCCAGACCAGACGCTGCAGATCCCAGACCAGACGCTGCAGATCCCAGACCAGACGCTGCAGATCCCAGACCAGACGCTGCAGATCCCAGACCAGACGCTGCAGATCCCAGACCAGACGCTGCAGATCCCAGACCAGACGCTGCAGATCCCAGACCAGACGCTGCAGATCCCAGACCAGACGCTGCAGATCCCAGACCAGACGCCGCAGATCCCAGACCAGACGCTGCAGATCCCAGACCAGACGCTGCAGATCCCAGACCAGACGCTGCAGATCCCAGACCAGACGCTGCAGATCCCAGACCAGACGCTGCAGATCCCAGACCAGACGCTGCAGATCCCAGACCAGACGCTGCAGATCCCAGACCAGACGCCGCAGATCCCAGACCAGACGCTGCAGATCCCAGACCAGACGCTGCAGATCCCAGACCAGACGCTGCAGATCCCAGACCAGACGCCGCAGATCCCAGACCAGACGCTGCAGATCCCAGACCAGACGCTGCAGATCCCAGACCAGACGCTGCAGATCCCAGACCAGACGCTGCAGATCCCAGACCAGACGCTGCAGATCCCAGACCAGACGCCGCAGATCCCAGACCAGACGCCGCAGATCCCAGACCAGACGCCGCAGATCCCGGACCAGACGCTGCAGATCCCAGACCAGACGCTGCAGATCCCAGACCAGACGCTGCAGATCCCAGACCAGACGGTGCAGATCCCAGACCAGACGGTGCAGATCCCAGACCAGACGCTGCAGATCCCAGACCAGACGCTGCAGATCCCAGACCAGACGCTGCAGATCCCAGACCAGACGCTGCAGATCCCAGACCAGACGCCGCAGATCCCAGACCAGACGCCGCAGATCCCGGACCAGACGCTGCAGATCCCAGACCAGACGCTGCAGATCCCAGACCAGACGCTGCAGATCCCAGACCAGACGCTGCAGATCCCAGACCAGACGGTGCAGATCCCAGACCAGACGCTGCAGATCCCAGACCAGACGCTGCAGATCCCAGACCAGACGCTGCAGATCCCAGACCAGACGCCGCAGATCCCAGACCAGACGCCGCAGATCCCAGACCAGACGCCGCAGATTCCAGACCAGACGCTGCAGATCCCAGACCAGACGCTGCAGATCCCAGACCAGACGCCGCAGATCCCAGACCAGACGCCGCAGATCCCAGACCAGACGCTGCAGATCCCAGACCAGACGCTGCAGATCCCAGACCAGACGCTGCAGATCCCAGACCAGACGCTGCAGATCCCAGACCAGACGCCGCAGATCCCAGACCAGACGCTGCAGATCCCAGACCAGACGCCGCAGATCCCAGACCAGACGCTGCAGATCCCAGACCAGACGCTGCAGATCCCAGACCAGACGCTGCAGATCCCAGACCAGACGCTGTCCCAGACCAGACGCTGCAGATCCCAGACCAGACGCCGCAGATCCCAGACCAGACGCTGCAGATCCCAGACCAGACGCTGCAGATCCCAGACCAGACGCTGCAGATCCCAGACCAGACGCCGCAGATCCCAGACCAGACGCTGTCCCAGACCAGACGCCGCAGATCCCAGACCAGACGCCGCAGATCCCAGACCAGACGCCGCAGATCCCAGACCAGACGCCGCAGATCCCAGACCAGACGCCGCAGATCCCAGGCCAGACGCCGCAGATCCCAGACCAGACGCCGCAGATCCCAGACCAGACGCTGCAGATCCCAGACCAGACGCTGCAGATCCCAGACCAGACGCTGCAGATCCCGGACCAGACGCTGCAGATCCCAGACCAGACGCTGCAGATCCCAGACCAGACGCCGCAGATCCCAGACCAGACGCTGCAGATCCCAGACCAGACGCTGCAGATCCCAGACCAGACGCTGCAGATCCCAGACCAGACGCTGCACGTGGGGAGTGAAGGGGAGAGTGGGATCCGTCTCGGTGGGATATTAAAGGGTGCGGGGAGTGAGGAGAGAGTGGGATTAGACTGGGTGGGATATTAAAGGGTGCTGGGGGTAAGGGGGGAGTGGGGTTGGACTGGGTGGGATATTAAAGGGTGTGGGGAGTGAGGGGGAGAGTGGGATTAGACTGCGTGGGATATTAAATGGTGTGGGGAGTGAGGGGAGAGTGGGATTAGACTGGGTGGGATATTAAAGGGCGCGGGGAGTGAGGGGGAGAGTGGGATTAGACTGGGTGGGATATTAAAGGGTGCGGGGAGTGAGTGGGAGAGTGGGATTAGACTGGGTGGGATATTAAATGGTGTGGGGAGTGAGGGGGAGAGTGGGATTAGACTGGGTGGGATATTAAATGGTGTGGGGAGTGAGGGGAGAGTGGGATTAGACTGGGTGGGATATTAACGGGTGCTGGGGGTAAGGGGGGAGTGGGGTTGGACTGGGTGGGATATTAAAGGGTGTGGGGAGCGAGGGGGAGAGTGGGATTAGACTGGGTGGGATATTAAAGGGTGTGGGGAGTGAGGGCAGAGTGGGATTAGACTGGGTGGGATATTAACGGGTGCTGGGGGTAAGGGGGGAGTGGGGTTGGACTGGGTGGGATATTAAAGGGTGTGGGGAGCGAGGGGGAGAGTGGGATTAGACTGGGTGGGATATTAAAGGGTGTGGGGAGTGAGGGCAGAGTGGGATTAGACTGGGTGGGATATTAAAGGGTGTGGGGAATGAGGGGGAGAGTGGGATTAGACTGGGTGGGATATTAAACGGTGTGGGGAGTGGGATTAGACTGGGTGGGATATTAAAGGGTGTGGGGAGTGAGGGGAGAGTGGGATTAGACTGGGTGGGATATTAAAGGGTGTGGGGGGTGAGGGGAGAGTGGGATTAGACTGGGTGGGATATTAACGGGTGCTGGGGGTAAGGGGGGAGTGGGGTTGGACTGGGTGGGATATTAAAGGGTGTGGGGAGCGAGGGGGAGAGTGGGATTAGACTGGGTGGGATATTAAAGGGTGTGGGGAGTGAGGGCAGAGTGGGATTAGACTGGGTGGGATATTAAAGGGTGTGGGGAGAGTGGGATTAGTCTCCGTGGGATATTAAAGGGTGCGGGGAGTGAAGGGAGAGTGGGGTTGGACTGGGTGGGATATTAAAGGGTGTGGGGAGTGAGGGGGAGAGTGGGATTGGACTGGGTGGGATATTAAAGGGTGTGGGGAGTGAGGGGAGAGTGGGACAAAACTGGGTGGGATATTAAAGGGTGTGGGGAGTGAGGGGGAGAGTGGGAATAGACTGGGTGGGATATTAAAGGGTGAGGGGAGAGTGGGATTAGACTGGGTGGGATATTAAAGGGTGTGGGGAGTGAGGGGAGAGTGGGACAAAACTGGGTGGGATTTTAAAGGGTGTGGGGAGTGAGGGGGAGAGTGGGGTGCGACAGGCTGGGATATTAAAGGGTGCGGGGAGTGAGGGGAGAGTGGGATTAGACAGGGTGGGATATTAAAGGGTGTGGGGAGTGAGGGGGAGAGTGGGATTAGACTGGGTGGGATATTAAAGGGTGCTGGGATTGAGGGGAGTGTGGGGTTGGACTGGGTGGGATATTAAAGGGTGTGGGGAGTGAGGGGGGAGTGGGATCAGACTGGGTGGGATATCAAATGGTGCGGGGAGTGAGGGGCGAGAGGGGGATTAGACTGGGTGGGATATTAAAGGGTGTGGGGAGTGAGGGGAGAATGGGATTAGACTGGGTGGGATATTAAAGGGTGCGGGGAGTGAGGGGAGAGTGGGGTTAGACTGGGTGGGATATTAAAGGGTGCGGTGAGTGAGTGGAGAGTGGGATTAGACTGGGTGGGATATTAAAGGGTGCGGGGAGTGAGGGGAGAGTGGGATTAGACTGGGTGGGATATTAAAGGGTGCGGGGAGTGAGGGGAGAGTGGGATTAGACTGGGTGGGATATTAAAGGGTGCGGGGAGTGAGGGGAGAGTGGGGTTAGACTGGGTGGGATATTAAATTGTGTGGGGAGTGACGGGGAGAGTGGGATTAGACTGGGTGGGATATTAAAGGTTGCGGGGAGTGAGGGGGAGAGTGGGATTAGACTGGGTGGGATATTAAAGGGTGCGGGGAGTGAGGGGGAGAGTGGGATTAGACTGGGTGGGATATTAAAGGGTGCGGGGAGTGAGGGGGTGAGTGGGATTAGACTGGGTGGGATATTAAAGGGTGCTGGGAGTGAGGGGGAGAATGGGAGTAGACTGGGTGGGATATTAAAGGGTGAGGGGGGAGTGGGATTAGACTGGGTGGGATATTAAAGGGTGCGGGGAGTGAGGGAGAGAGTGGGATTAGACTGGGCGGGATATTAAAGGGTGTGGGGATTGAGGGGGAGAGTGGGATTAGACTGGGTGGGATATTAAAGGGCGCGTTGAGTGAGGGGGAGAGTTGGATTAGACTGGGTGGGATATTAAAGGGTGTGGGGAGTGAGGGGGAGAGTGGGATTAGACTGGGTGGGATATTAAAGGGTGTGGGGAGTGAAGGGGAGAGTGGGATTAGACTGGGTGGGATATTAAAGGGTGTGGGGAGTGAGGGGGAGAGTGGGATTAGACTGGGTGGGATATTAAAGGGTGTGGGGGGTGAGGGGAGAGTGGGATTAGACTGGGTGGGATATTAAAGGGTGTGGGGAGTGAAGGGGAGAGTGGGATTAGATTGGGTGGGATTTAAAGGGTGTGGGGAGTGAGGGGGAACTGGGATTAGACTGGGTGGGATATTAACGGGTGTGGGGAGTGAGGGGGAACTGGGATTAGACTGGGTGGGATATTAAAGGGTGCGGGGAGTGAGGAGAGAGTGGGATTAGATTGGGTGGGATTTAAAGGGTGCGGGGAGTGAGGGGGAGAGTGGGATTAGACTGGGTGGGATATTAAAGGGTGCGGGGAGTGAGGGGGAACTGGGATTAGACTGGGTGGGATATTAACGGGTGTGGGGAGTGAGGGGGAGAGTGGGAATAGACTGGGTGGGATATTAAAGGGTGCGGGGAGTGAGGGGGAGAATGGGAGTAGACTGGGTGGGATATTAACGGGTGTGGGGAGTGAGGGGGGAGTGGGATTAGACTGGGTGGGATATTAAGTGTTATGGGGAGTGAGGGGGAGAGTGGGATTAGACTGGGTGGGATATTAAAGGGTGTGGGGAGTGAAGGGGAGAGTGGGATTAGACTGGGTGGGATGTTAAAGGGTGTGGGGAGTGAGGGGGAGAGTGGGAATAGACTGGGTGGGATATTACCGTGTGCGGGGTGTGAGGAGAGATTGGGATTAGACTGGGTGGGATATTAAAGGGTGCGGGGAGTGAGGGGAGAGTGGGATTAGACGGGGTGGGATTTGAAAGGGTGTGGGGAGTGAGGGGGAGAGTAGGGTGCGACAGGCTGGGATATTAAAGGGTGCGGGGAGTGAGGGGAGAGTGGGATTAGACAGGGTGGGATATAAACGGGTACGGGGGTTGAGGGGGAGAGAGGGATTAGACTGGCTGGGATATTAAAGGGTGCGGGGGTGAGGGGAGAGTGGGATTAGACTGTGTGGGATATTAACGGGTGCTGGGGGTGAGGGGGGAGTGGGGTTGGACTGGGTGGGATATTAAAGGGTGTGGGGAGTGAGGGGGAGAGTGGGATTAGACTGGGTGGGATATTAAAGGGTGCGGGGAGTGAGGGGCGAGAGGGGGATTAGACTGGGTGGGATATTAAATGGTGCGGAGGGGTGAGGGGAGAGTGGGTTTGGACTGGGTGGGATATTAAAGGGTGCGGGGAGTGAGGGGGAGAGTGGGATTACACTGGGTGGGATATTAACAGCTGCGGGGAGTGAGGGGGAGAGTGGGATTAGACTGGGTGGTATTAAAAGGTGTGGGGAGTGAGGTGAGAGTGGGTTTGGACTGGGTGGGATATTAACGGGTGCGGGGAGTGAGGGGAGAGTGGGATTAGACTGGGTGGGATATTAACGGGTGCGGGGAGTGAGGGGAGAGTGGGATTAGACTGGGTGGTATTAAAAGGTGTGGGGAGTGAGGTGAGAGTGGGATTAGACTGGGTGGGATATTAACGGGTGCGGGGAGTGAGGGGAGAGTGGGATTAGACTGGGTGGGATATTAACGGGTGCGGGGAGTGAGGGGAGAGTGGGGTTAGACTGGGTGGGATATTAAAGGGTGTGGGGAGCGAGGGGAGAGTGGGTTTGGACTGGGTGGGATATTAAAGGTTGTGGGGAGTGAAGGGGAGAGTGGGATTAGACTGGGTGGGATATTAAAGGGTGCGGTGAGTGAGGGGAGAGTGGGATTAGATTGGGTGGGATATTAAAGGGTGCGGTGAGTGAGGGGAGAGTGGGATTAGATTGGGTGGGATATTAAAGGGTGCGGGGAGTGAGGGGGAGAGTGGGATTAGACTGGGTGGGATATTAAAGGGTGCGGGGAGTGAGGGGAGAGTGGGATTAGATTGGGTGGGATATTAAAGTGTGTGGGGAGTGAGGGGGAGAGTGGGATTAGACTGGGTGGGATATTAAAGGGTGCGGGGAGTGAGGGGGAGAGTGGGATTAGACTGGGTGGGTTTTGAAAGGGTGCGGGGAGTGAGGGGAGAGTGGGGTGCGACAGGCTGGGATATTAAAGGGTGTGGGGAGTGAGGGGGGCAGTGGGATTAGACAGGGTGGGATATAAACGGGTACGGGGGTTGAGGGGGAGAGAGGGATTAGACTGGCTGGGATATTAAAGGGTGCGGGGGTGAGGGGAGAGTGGGATTAGACTGTGTGGGATATTAAAGGGTGCGGGGAGTGAGGGGAGAGTGGGATTAGACTGGGTGGGATATTAAAGGGTGCGGGGGTGAGGGGAGAGTGGGATTAGACTGTGTGGGATATTAACGGGTGCTGGGGGTGAGGGGGGAGTGGGGTTGGACTGGGTGGGATATTAAAGGGTGTGGGGAGTGAGGGGGAGAGTGGGATTAGACTGGGTGGGATATTAAAGGGTGCTGGGATTGAGGGGAGAGTGGTGTTGGACTGGGTGGGATATTAAAGCGTGCGGGGAGTGAGGGGGGAGACACGGATTAGACTGGGTGGTATATTTAAGGGTGTGGGGAGTGAGGGGAGAGTGGGATCAGACTGGGTGGGATATCAAATGGTGCGGGGAGTGAGGGGCAAGAGGGGGATTAGACTGGGTGGGATATTAAAAGGTGTGGGGAGTGAGGGGAGAGTGGGATTAGACTGGGTGGGATATTAAGGTGTGTGGGGAGTGAGGGGGAGAGTGGGATTAGACTGGGTGGGATATTAAATGGTGCGGAGGGGTGAGGGGAGAGTGGGTTTGGACTGGGTGGGATATTAACGGGTGCGGGGAGTGAGGGGAGAGTGGGATCAGACTGGGTGGGATATTAAAGGGTGCGGGGAGTGAGGGGAGAGTGGGATTGGACTGGGTGGGATATTAAAGGGTGCGGGGAGTGAGGGGGAGAGTGGGTTTGGACTGGGTGGGATATTAAAGGGTGTGGGGAGTGAAGGGGAGAGTGGGATTAGACTGGGTGGCAAATTAAAGGGTGAGTGGAGAGTGGGATTAGACTGGGTGGGATATTAAAGGGTGCGGGGAGTGAGGGGAGAGTGGGATTAGACTGGGTGGGATATTAAAGGGTGCGGGGGGTGAGGGGGAGAGTGGGATTAGACTGGGTGGGATATTAAAGGGTGTGGGGAGTGAGGGGGAGAGTGGGATTAGACTGGGTGGGATATTAAAGGGTGTGGGGAGAGTGAGGGGTGAGTGGGATTAGACTGCGTGGGATATTAAAGGGTGCGGGGAGCGATGGGAGAGTGGTGTTGGACTGGGTGGGATATTAAAGGGTGTGGGGAGTGAGGGGAGAGTGTGATTAGACTGGGTGGGATATTAATGTGTGCGGGGAGTGAGGGGAGAGTGGGATTAGACTGGGTGCGATATTAAAGGGTGTGGGGAGTGAAGGGGAGAGTGGGATTAGACTGGGTGGGATATTAAAGGGTGCGGGGAGTGAGGGGAGAGTGGGATTAGACTGGGTGGGATATTAACGGGTGTGGGGAGTGAGGGGGGAGTGGGATTAGACTGGGTTGGATATTAAGTGTTATGGGGAGTGAGGGGGAGAGTGGGATTAGACTGGGTGGGATATTAAAGGGTGTGGGGAGTGAAGGGGAGAGTGGGATTAGACTGGGTGGGATGTTAAAGGGTGTGGGGAGTGAGGGGGAGAGTGGGAATAGACTGGGTGGGATATTACCGTGTGCGGGGTGTGAGGAGAGATTGGGATTAGACTGGGTGGGATATTAAAGGGTGCGGGGAGTGAGGGGAGAGTGGGATTAGACGGGGTGGGATTTGAAAGGGTGTGGGGAGTGAGGGGGAGAGTAGGGTGCGACAGGCTGGGATATTAAAGGGTGCGGGGAGTGAGGGGAGAGTGGGATTAGACAGGGTGGGATATAAACGGGTACGGGGGTTGAGGGGGAGAGAGGGATTAGACTGGCTGGGATATTAAAGGGTGCGGGGGTGAGGGGAGAGTGGGATTAGACTGTGTGGGATATTAACGGGTGCTGGGGGTGAGGGGGGAGTTGTGTTGGACTGGGTGGGATATTAAAGGGTGTGGGGAGTGAGGGGGAGAGTGGGATTAGACTGGGTGGGATATTAAAGGGTGCGGGGAGTGAGGGGCGAGAGGGGGATTAGACTGGGTGGGATATTAAATGGTGCGGAGGGGTGAGGGGAGAGTGGGTTTGGACTGGGTGGGATATTAACAGCTGCGGGGAGTGAGGGGGAGAGTGGGATTAGACTGGGTGGTATTAAAAGGTGTGGGGAGTGAGGGGGAAAGTGGGATTAGACTGGGTGGTATTAAAAGGTGTGGGGAGTGAGGTGAGAGTGGGTTTGGACTGGGTGGGATATTAACGGGTGCGGGGAGTGAGGGGAGAGTGGGGTTAGACTGGGTGGGATATTAAAGGGTGTGGGGAGCGAGGGGAGAGTGGGTTTGGACTGGGTGGGATATTAAAGGGTGTGGGGAGTGAAGGGGAGAGTGGGATTAGACTGGGTGGGATATTAAAGGGTGTGGTGAGTGAGGGGAGAGTGGGATTAGATTGGGTGGGATATTAAAGGGTGCGGTGAGTGAGGGGAGAGTGGGATTAGATTGGGTGGGATATTAAAGTGTGTGGGGAGTGAGGGGAGAGTGGGATTAGATTGGGTGGCATATTAAAGTGTGTGGGGAGTGAGGGGGAGAGTGGGATCAGACTGGGTGGGATATTAAAGGGTGTGGGGAGTGAGGGGAGAGTGGGATTAGACTGGGTGGGATATTAAAGGGTGCGGGGAGTGAGGGGAGAGTGGGATTAGACTGGGTGGGATATTAAAGGGTGCGGGGAGTGAGGGGAGAGTGGGATTAGATTGGGTGGGATATTAAAGTGTGTGGGGAGTGAGGGGGAGAGTGGGATTAGACTGGGTGGGATATTAAAGGGTGCGGGGAGTGAGGGAGAGTGGGATTAGACTGGGTGGGTTTTGAAAGGGTGTGGGGAGTGTGGGGGAGAGTGGGGTGCGACAGGCTGGGATATTAAAGGGTGCGGGGAGTGAGGGGAGAGTGGGATTAGACAGGGTGGGATATAAACGGGTACGGGGGTTGAGGGGGAGAGTGGGATTAGACTGGCTGGGATATTAAAGGGTGCGGGGGTGAGGGGAGAGTGGGATTAGACTGTGTGGGATATTAACGGGTGCTGGGGGTGAGGGGGGAGTGGGGTTGGACTGGGTGGGATATTAAAGGGTGTGGGGAGTGAGGGGGGAGTGGGATTAGACTGGGTGGGATATTAAAGGGTGCGGGGAGTGAGGGGAGAGTGGGATTAGACTGGGTGGGATATTAAAAGGTGCGGGGAGTGAGGGGAGAGTGGGATTGGACTGGGTGGGATATTAAAGGGTGCGGGGAGTGAGGGGAGAGTGGGATTAGACTGGGTGGGATATTAAAGTGTGTGGGGAGTGAGGGGGAGAGTGGGATTAGACTGGGTGGGATATTAAAGGGTGTGGGGAGTGAGGGGAGAGTGGGATTAGACTGGGTGGGATATTAAAGGGTGTGGGGAGTGAGGGGAGAGTGGGATTAGACTGGGTGGGATATTAAAGGGAGCGGGGAGTGAGGGAGAGTGGGATTAGACTGGGTGGGATATTAAAGGGTGCGGGGAGTGAGGGGAGAGTGGGATTAGACTGGGTGGGATATTAAAGGGTGCGGGGAGTGAGGAGAGAGTGGGGTTTGGACTGGGTGGGATATTAAAGGGTGTGGGGAGTGAGGGGGAGAGTGGGGTTGGACAAGGTGGGATATTAACGGGTGCGGAGAGAGTGGGATTAGACTGGGTGTGGTATTAAAGTGCGCCGGGAGCGAAGGGAGAGTGGGGTTGGACAGGATGGTATATTAAAGGGTACGTGGGGTGAGGGGAGAGTGGGGTTGGACTGTGTGAGATATTAACGGGTGTGGGGAGTGAAGGGGAGAGTGGGATTATACTGGGTGGGATATTAACGGGTTCGGGGAGTGAGGGGGAGAGAGGGATTAGACTGGGTGGGATGTTAACGGGTGTGGGGAGTGAGGGGGAGAGTGGGATTATACTGGGTGGGATATTAACGGGTTCGGGGAGTGAGGGGGAGAGAGGGATTAGACTGGGTGGGATGTTAACGGGTGCGGGGAGTGAGGGGAGAGTGGGATTAGATTGGGTGGGATATTAAAGTGTGTGGGGAGTGAGGGGGAGAGTGGGATTAGACTGGGTGGGATATTAAAGGGTGCGGGGAGTGAGGGAGAGTGGGATTAGACTGGGTGGGTTTTGAAAGGGGGTGGGGAGTGAGGGGGAGAGTGGGGTGCGACAGGCTGGGATATTAAAGGGTGCGGGGAGTGAGGGGAGAGTGGGATTAGACAGGGTGGGATATAAACGGGTACGGGGGTTGAGGGGGAGAGTGGGATTAGACTGGCTGGGATATTAAAGGGTGCGGGGGTGAGGGGAGAGTGGGATTAGACTGTGTGGGATATTAACGGGTGCTGGGGGTGAGGGGGGAGTGGGGTTGGACTGGGTGGGATATTAAAGGGTGTGGGGAGTGAGGGGGAGAGTGGGATTAGACTGGGTGGGATATTAAAGGGTGCTGGGATTGAGGGGAGAGTGGTGTTGGACTGGGTGGGATATTAAAGCGTGCGGGGAGTGAGGGGGGAGACACGGATTAGACTGGGTGGTATATTTAAGGGTGTGGGGAGTGAGGGGAGAGTGGGATCAGACTGGGTGGGATATCAAATGGTGCGGGGAGTGAGGGGCAAGAGGGGGATTAGACTGGGTGGGATATTAAAAGGTGTGGGGAGTGAGGGGGAGAGTGGGATTAGACTGGGTGGGATATTAAATGGTGCGGAGGGGTGAGGGGAGAGTGGGTTTGGACTGGGTGGGATATTAACGGGTGCGGGGAGTGAGGGGGGAGTGGGATTAGACTGGGTGGGATATTAAAGGGTGTGGGGAGTGAGGGGAGAGTGGGATTAGACTGGGTGGGATATTAAAGTGTGTGGGGAGTGAGGGGGAGAGTGGGATTAGACTGGGTGGGATATTAAATGGTGCGGAGGGGTGAGGGGAGTGTGGGTTTGGACTGGGTGGGATATGAACGGGTGCGGGGAGTGAGGGGGGAGTGGGATTAGACTGGGTGGGATATTAAAGGGTGCGGGGAGTGAGGGGAGAGTGGGATTAGACTGGGTGGGATATTAAAAGGTGCGGGGAGTGAGGGGAGAGTGGGATTGGACTGGGTGGGATATTAAAGGGTGTGGGGAGTGAAGGGGAGAGTGGGATTAGACTGGGTGGCAAATTAAAGGGTGAGTGGAGAGTGGGATTAGACTGGGTGGGATATTAAAGGGTGCGGGGAGTGAGGGGAGAGTGGGATTAGACTGGGTGGGATATTAAAGGGTGCGGGGAGTGAGGGGGAGTGTGGGTTTGGACTGGGTGGGATATTAAAGGGTGCGGGGAGTGAGGGGAGAGTGGGATTAGACTGGGTGGGATATTAAAGTGTGTGGGGAGTGAGGGGGAGAGTGGGATTAGACTGGGTGGGATATTAAAGGGTGTGGGGAGTGAGGGGAGAGTGGGATTAGACTGGGTGGGATATTAAAGGGTGTGGGGAGTGAGGGGAGAGTGGGATTAGACTGGGTGGGATATTAAAGGGAGCGGGGAGTGAGGGAGAGTGGGATTAGACTGGGTGGGATATTAAAGGGTGCGGGGAGTGAGGGGAGAGTGGGATTAGACTGGGTGGGATATTAAAGGGTGCGGGGAGTGAGGAGAGAGTGGGGTTTGGACTGGGTGGGATATTAAAGGGTGTGGGGAGTGAGGGGAGAGTGGGATTAGACTGGGTGGGATATTAAAGGGTGCGGGGAGTGAGGAGAGAGTGGGGTTTGGACTGGGTGGGATATTAAAGGGTGTGGGGAGTGAGGGGGAGAGTGGGGTTGGACAAGGTGGGATATTAACGGGTGCGGAGAGAGTGGGATTAGACTGGGTGTGGTATTAAAGTGCGCCGGGAGCGAAGGGAGAGTGGGGTTGGACAGGATGGTATATTAAAGGGTACGTGGGGTGAGGGGAGAGTGGGGTTGGACTGTGTGAGATATTAACGGGTGTGGGGAGTGAAGGGGAGAGTGGGATTATACTGGGTGGGATATTAACGGGTTCGGGGAGTGAGGGGGAGAGAGGGATTAGACTGGGTGGGATGTTAACGGGTGTGGGGAGTGAGGGGGAGAGTGGGATTATACTGGGTGGGATATTAACGGGTTCGGGGAGTGAGGGGGAGAGAGGGATTAGACTGGGTGGGATGTTAACGGGTGCGGGGAGTGAGGGGAGAGTGGGTTTGCACTGGGTGGGATATTAACGGGTGTGGGGAGTGAAGGGAGAGTGGGATTAGACTGGGTGGGATATTAACGGGTGTGGGGGGCGAGGGGAGAGTGGGGTTAGACTGGGTGGGATATTAAAGGGTGTGGGGAGTGAAGGGGAGAGTGGGATTAGACTGGGTGGGATATTAAAGGGTGTGGGGAGTGAAGGGGAGAGTGGGATTAGACTGGGTGGGATATTAAAGGGTGTGGGGAGTGAAGGGGAGAGTGGGATTAGACTGGGTGGGTTTTAAAAGGTGTGGGGAGTGAGGGGGAGAGTGGGGTTGGACAAGGTGGGATATTAACGGGTGCGGAGAGTGAGGGGGGAGAGTGGGGTTGGACTGGGTGAGATATTAAAGGGTGTGGGGAGTGAGGGGGAGAGTGGGAATAGACTGGGTGGGATATTACGGGTGCGGGGAGTGAGGAGAGAGTGGGATTAGACTGGGTGGGATATTAAAGGGTGTGGGGAGTGAAGGGGAGAGTGGGATTAGACTGGGTGGGATATTAAAGGGTGTGGGGAGTGAAGGGGAGAGTGGGATTAGACTGGGTGGGTTTTAAAAGGTGTGGGGAGTGAGGGGGAGAGTGGGGTTGGACAAGGTGGGATATTAACGGGTGCGGAGAGAGTAGGATTAGACTGGGTGGGTAATTAACGCATACGGGGAGAGTGGGATTAGACTGGGTTTGGTATTAAAGTGCGCCGGGAGCGAAGGGAGAGTGGGGTTGGACAGGATGGGATATTAAAGGGTGCGTGGGGTGAGGGGAGAGTGGGGTAGGACTGTGTGAGATATTAACGGGTGTGGGGAGTGAGGGAGAGAGTGGGATTAGACTGGGTGGGATATTAACGGGTGTGGGGAGTGAGGGGGAGAGTGGGATTATACTGGGTGGGATATTAACGGGTTCGGGGAGTGAGGGGGAGAGAGGGATTAGACTGGGTGGGATGTTAACGGGTGCGGGGAGTGAGGGGAGAGTGGGATTAGACTGGGTGGGATATTAACGGGTGTGGGGAGTGAGGGGAGAGTGGGATTAGACTGGGTGGGATATTAACGGGTGTGGGGAGTGAGGGGGAGAGTGGGATTATACTGGGTGGGATATTAACGGGTTCGGGGAGTGAGGGGAGAGTGGGGTTAGACTGGGTGGGATGTTAACGGGTGCGGGGAGTGAGGGGAGAGTGGGTTTGCACTGGGTGGGATATTAACGGGTGTGGGGAGTGAGGGGAGAGTGGGATTAGACTGGGTGGGATATTAACGGGTGTGGGGGGCGAGGGGAGAGTGGGGTTAGACTGGGTGGGATATTAACGGGTACAGAGAGTGAGGGGGGAGAGTGGGGTTGGACTGGGTGAGATATTAACGGGTGTGGGGGGCGAGGGAAGAGAAGGGTTAGACTGGGTGGGATATTAAAGGGTGCGGGGAGTTTGCAGAGAGTGGGATTAGACTGGGTGGGATATTAAAGGGTGCGGGGAGAGAGGGGAGAGTGGGATTAGACTGGGTTGGATATTAAAGGGTGCGGGGAGTAAGGGGAGAATGAGATTAGACTTGGTGGGATATTAACGGGTGAGGGGAGAGTGGGGTTGGACTGGGTGGGATATTACTGGGTGTGGGGGGTGAGGGGAGAGTGGGGTTGGACTGGGTGGGATATTAACGGGTGAGGGGAGAGTGGGGTTAGACAGGGTGGGGTATTAACGGGTGTGGGGAAAGTGGGATCAGACTGGGTGGGATATTAACGGTTGTGGGGGGTGAGGAGAGAGTGGATGGGATATTAAAGGGTGCGGGGAGTGAGGGGGAGATTGGGATTAGACTGGGTGGGATATTAAAGGGTGCGGGGAGTGAGGGGAGAGTGGGATTAGACTGGGTGGGATTTTAAAGGGTGTGGGGAGTGAGGGGGAGAGTGGGGTTGGACAGGGTGGGATATTAAAGGGTGCGGGGAGTGAGGGGAGAGTGGGATTAGACTGGGTGGGATATTAAAGGGCGCGGGGAGTGAGGGGAGAGTGGGATTAGACTGGGGGGATATAAACGGGTGTGGGGAGTGAGGGGAAAGTGGGATTAGACTGGGTGGGATATTAACGGGTGTGGGGAGTGAGGGGAGTGTGGGATCAGACTGGGTGGGGTCTTAAAGGGTGTGGAGGGTGAGGGGAGAGTGGGATTAGACTGGGTGTGGGGGGTGAGGGGAGAGTAGGATTAGACTGGGTGGGATATTAAAGGGTGTGGGGAGTGAGGGGAGAGTGGGATTAGACTGGGTGGGATATTAAAGGGTGTGGGGAGTGACGGGGAGAGTGGGATTAGACTGGGTGGGATATTAACGTGTGCGCGGTGTGAGGAGAGAGTGGGATTAGACTGGGTGGGATATTAAAGGGTGCGGGGAGTGAGCCGAGAGTGGGATCAGACTGGGTGGGATATTAAAGGGTGTGGGGGGTGATGGGAGAGTGGGATCAGACTGGGTGGGATATTAAAGGGTGTGGGGAGTGAGGGGAGAGTGGGATTCGACTGGGTGGGGTATTAAAGGGTGTGGGGAGTGAGGGGAGAGTGGGATTAGACTGGGTGGGGTATTAAAGGGTGAGGGGAGAGTGGGGTTGGACTGGATGGGATATTAAAGGGTGAGGGGGTGAGGGGAGAGTGGGGTTGGACTGAATGGGATATTAAAGGGTGAGGGGAGTGAAGGGGGAGAGTGGGATTAGACTGGGTGGGATATTAATGGGTGTGGGGAGTGAGGGGGAGAGTGGGATTAGACTTGGTGGGATATTAATGGGTGTGGGGGGTGAGGGGGAGAGTGGGATTAGACTTGGTGGGATATTAACGGGTTCGGGGAGTGAGGGGGAGAGAGGGATTAGACTGGGTGGGATATTAACGGGTGTGGGGGGCGAGTGGAGAGTGGGGTTAGACTGGGTGGGATATTAACGGGTGTGGGGAGTGAGGGGGAGAGTGGGATTAGACTTGGTGGGATATTAACGGGTGTAGGGAGTGAGGGGGAGAGTGGGATTAGACTTGGTGGGATATTAAGGGGTTCGGGGAGTGAGGGGGAGAGTGGGATTAGACTGGGTGGGATATTAACGGGTGCGGGGAGTGAGGGGAGAGTGGGGTTGGACTGGGTGGGATATTAACGGGTGTGGGGAGTGAGGGCAGAGTGGGATTAGACTTGGTGGGATATTAACTTGTGTGAGGGGGTGAGGGGAGAGTTGGGTTCGACTGGGTGGGATATTAAAGGGTACGGGTAGTGAGGGGAGAGTGGGATTAGACTTGGTGGGATATTAAAGGGTGTGGGGAGTGAGGGGAGAGTGGGATTAGACTGGGTGGGATATTAACGGGTGTGGGGGGCGAGTGGAGAGTGGGGTTAGACTGGGTGGGATATTAACGGGTACGGGGAGTGAGGTGGGGAGAGTGGGGTTGGACTGGGTGGGATATTAACGGGTGTGGGGGGCGAGGGAAGAGTGGGGTTAGACTGGGTGGGATATTAACGGGTGTGGGGGGTGTGGGGAGAGTGGTTGGACTGGGTGGGATATTAACGGGTGTGGGGAGAGTGGGATCAGACTGGGTGGGGTATTACCGGGTGTGGGGCGAGTGGGGTTAGACTGGGTGCGGTATTAACGGGTGTGGGGGTTGAGGGGAGAGTGGGGTTAGACTGGGTGGGGTATTAACGGGTGTGGGGGTTGAGGGGAGAGTGGGGTTAGACTGGGTGGGTTATTAACAGGTGTGGGGGGTGAGGGGAGAGTGGGATCAGACTGGGTGGGGTATTACCGGGTGTGAGGGGTGAGTGGAGAGTGGGGTTAGACTGGGTGGGGTATTAACGGGTGCGGGGAGTGAGGGGAGAGTGGGATTCGACTGGGTGGGATATTAACGGGTGTGGGGGGCGAGTGGAGAGTGGGGTTAGACTGGGTGGGATATTAACGGGTACGGGGAGTGAGGTGGGGAGAGTGGGGTTGGACTGGGTGGGATATTAACGGGTGTGGGGGGCGAGGGAAGAGTGGGGATAGACTGGGTGGGATATTAACGGGTGTGGGGAGAGTGGGATCAGACTGGGTGGGGTATTACCGGGTGTGGGGAGAGTGGGGTTAGACTGGGTGGGGTATTACCGGGTGTGGTCATATTACAAATGTGAGGTAATGCATTTTGGAAGGGCTAATGCAGGTAGGGAATATACAGTGAATGGTAGAACCCTCAAGAGTATTGAAAGTCAAAGAGATCTAGGAGTACAGGTCCACAGATCACTGAAAGGGGCTACACAGGTGGAGAAGGTAGTCAAGAAGGCATACGGCATGCTTGCCTTCATTGGCCGGGGCATTGAGTATAAGAATTGGCAAGTCATGTTGCAGCTGTATAGAACGTTAGTTAGGCCACACTTGGAGTATAGTGTTCAATTCTGGTCGCCACACTACCAGAAGGATGTGGAGGCTTTAGAGAGGGTGCAGAAGAGATTTACCAGAATGTTGCCTGGTATGGAGGGCATAAGCTATGAGGAGCGATTGAATAAACTCGGTTTGTTCTCACTGGAACGAAGGAGGTTGAGGGGCGACCTGATAGAGGTATACAAAATTATGAGGGGCATAGACAGAGTGGATAGTCAGAGGCTTTTCCCCAGGGTAGAGGGGTCAATTACTAGGGGGCATAGGTTTAAGGTGAGAGGGGCAAGGTTTAGAGTAGATGTACGAGGCAAGTTTTTTACGCAGAGGGTAGTGGGTGCCTGGAACTCACTACCGGAGGAGGTAGTGGAGGCAGGGACGATAGGGACATTTAAGGGGCATCTTGACAAATATATGAATAGGATGGGAATAGAAGGATACGGACCCAGGAAGTGTAGAAGATTGTAGTTTAGTCGGGCAGTATGGTCGGCACGGGCTTGGAGGGCCGAAGGGCCTGTTCCTGTGCTGTACATTTCTTTGTTCTTTGTTTGTTCTTTGGGAGTGAGGGGACAGTGGGATTAGAATGGGTGGGGTATTACCGGGTGTGGGGAGAGTGGGGTTAGACTGGGTGGGGTAGTAACGGGTGTGGGGGGTGAGGGGAGAGTGGGGTTAGACTGGGTGGGGTAGTAACGGGTGTGGGGGGTGAGGGGAGAGTGGGATTCGACTGGGTGGGGTATTACCGGGTGTGGGGAGACTGGGATTGGACTGGGTGGGGTATTACTGGGTGTGGGGAGAGTGGGCTTAGACTGGGTGGGGTATTACCGGGTGTGGGGGGTGTGGGGAGAGTGGGATCAGACTGGGTGGGGTATTACTGGGTGTGGGGCGAGTGGGGTGGAACTGGGTGAGGTATTACTGGGTGTGGGGGTTGAGGGGAAGGTGGGGTTAGACTGGGTGGGGTATTACCGGGTGTGGGGAGTGAGGTGAGAGTGGGATCAGACTGGGTGGGATATGAAAGGGTGTGGGGAGTGAGGGGAGAGTGGGACAAGACTGGGTGGGATATTAACGGGTGAGGGGAGAGTGGGACAAGACTGGGTGGGATATTAAAGGGTGCGGGGAGTGAGGGGGGAGTGGGATTAGACTGGGTGGGATATTAAATTGTGTGGGGAGTGACGGGGAGAGTGTGATTAGACTGGGTGGGATATTAACGGGTGCGGGGAGTGAGGGGAGAGTGGGATTAGACTGGGTGGGATATTAAAGGGTGCGGTGAGCGGGGGGAGAGTGGGGTTGGACTGGGTGGGATATTAACGGGTGTGGGGAGAGTGGGTTGGACTGGGTGGGGTATTGCCGGGTGTGGGGAGAGTGGGGAGAGTGGGGTGGGACTGGGTGGGGTATTACCGGGTGTGGGGAGAGTGGGGTCGGACTGGGTGGGGTATTACCGGGTGTGGGGTGAGTGGGGTGGACTGGGTGGGGTATTGCCGGGTGTGGGGAGAGTGGGTTCGGACTGGGTGGGGTATTGCCGGGTGTGGGGAGAGTGGGGTTGGACTGGGTGGGGTATTGCCGGGTGTGGGGAGAGTGGGGTGGGACTGGATGGGGTATTACCGGGTGTGGGGAGAGTGGGGTCGGACTGGGTGGGGTATTGCCGGGTGTGGGGAGAGTGGGGTGGGACTGGGTGGGGTATTACCGGGTGTGGGGAGAGTGGGGTCGGACTGGGTGGGGTATTACCGGGTGTGGGGAGAGTGGGGTTGGGCTGGGTGGGGTATTGCCGGGTGTGGGGAGAGTGGGGTTGGACTGGGTGGGGTATTACCGGGTGTGGGGAGAGTGGGGTCGGACTGGGTGGGGTATAGCCGGGTGTGGGGAGATTGGGGTCGGACTGAGTGGGGTATTGCCGGGTGTGGGGAGAGTGCGGTCGGACTGGGTGGGGTATTGCCGGGTGTGGGGAGAGTGGGGTGGGACTGGGTGGGGTATTACCGGGTGTGGGAAGAGTGGGGTCGGACTGGGTGAGGTATTACCGGGTGTGGGGAGAGTGGGGTTGGGCTGGGTGGGGTATTGCCGGGTGTGGGGAGAGTGGGGTCGGACTGGGTGGGGTATTACCGGGTGTGGGGAGAGTGGGGTTGGGCTGGGTGGGGTATTGCCGGGTGTGGGGAGAGTGGGGTTGGACTGGGTGGGGTATTACCGGGTGTGGGGAGAGTGGGGTCGGACTGGGTGGGGTATTACCGGGTGTGGGGAGAGTGGGGTCGGACTGGGTGGGGTATAGCCGGGTGTGGGGAGAGTAGGGTCGGACTGGGTGGGGTATTACCGGGTGTGGGGAGGGTGGGGTTGGGCTGGGTGGGGTATTGCCGGGTGTGGGGAGAGTGGGGTGGACTGGGTGGGGTATTGCCGGGAGTGGGGAGAGTGGGGTCGGACTGGGTGGGGTATTGCCGGGTGTGGGGAGAGTGGGGTTGGACTGGGTGGGGTATTACCGGGTGTGGGGAGAGTAGGGTCGGACTGGGTGGGGTATTACCGGGTGTGGGGAGAGTGGGGTTGGGCTGGGTGGGGTATTGCCGGGTGTGGGGCGAGTGGGGTTGGGCTGGATGGGGTATTGCCGGGTGTGGGGCGAGTGGGGTTGGGCTGGGTGGGGTATTGCCGGGTGTGGGGAGAGTGGGGTCGGACTGGGTGGGGTATTACCGGGTGTGGGGAGAGTGGGGTTGGGCTGGGTGGGGTATTGCCGGGTGTGGGGAGAGTGGGGTCGGACTGGGTGGGGTATTACCGGGTGAGGGGAGAGTGGGGTCGGACTGGGTGGGGTATTTGCCGGGTGTGGGGTGAGTGGGGTCGGACTGGGTGGGGTATTGCCGGATGTGGGGAGAGTGGTTTCGGACTGGGTGGGGTATTACCGGGTGTGGGGAGAGTGGGGTTGGGCTGGGTGGGGTATTGCCGGGTGTGGGGTGAGTGGGGTCGGACTGGGTGGGGTATTACCAGGTGTGGGGAGAGTGGGGTGGGACTGGGTGGGGTATTGCCGGGTGTGGGACTGGGTGGGGTATTACCGGGTGTGGGGAGAGTGGGGTTGGACTGGGTGGGGTATTGCCGGGTGTGGGGGGTGAGGGGAGAGTGGGGTCGTACTGGGTGGGGTATTACCGGGTGTGGGGAGAGTGGGGTCGGACAGGGTGGGCTATTACCGGGTGTTGGGTGTGAGGGAGAGTGGGGTTGGACTTGGTGGGGTATTGCCAGGTGTGGGGAGAGTGGGGTCGGACTGGGTGGGGTATTACTGGGTGTGGGGAGAGTGGGGTTGGACTGGGTGGGGTATTACTGGGTGTGGGGGGTGTGGGGAGAGTGGGATCAGGCTGGGTGGGGTATAACTGGGTGTGGAGAGAGTGGGGTTGGACTGGGTGGGGTATTGCCGTGTGTGGGGAGAGTGGGGTGGGACTGGGTGGGGTATTACTGGGTGTGGGGAGAGTGGGGTTTGACTGGGTGGGGTATTGCCGGGTGTGGGGGGTGAGGGGAGAGTGGGGTCGGACTGAATGGGGTATTACCGGGTGTGGGGAGAGTGGGGTCGGACTGGGTGGGGTATTACCGGGTGTGGGGGGTGAGGGGAGAGTGGGGTTGGACTTGGTGGGGTATTGCCGGGTGTGGGGAGAGTGGGGTCGGACTGGGTGGGGTATTACTGGGTGTGGGGAGAGTGGGGTTGGACTGGGTGGGGCATTACCGGGTGTGGGGAGAGTGGGGTGGGACTGGGTGGGGTATTGCCGGGAGTGGGGGCTGTGGGGAGAGTGGGGTGGGACTGGGTGGGGTATTGCCGGGAGTGGGGGGAGTGGGGAGAGTGGGGTGGGACTGGGTGGGGTATTGCCGAGAGTGGGGGGTGAGGGGAGAGTGGGGTTGGACTGGGTGGGGTATTGCCGGGTGTGGGGAGAGTGGGGTGGGACTGGGTGGGGTATTGCCGGGTGTGGGGGGTGAGGGGAGAGTGGGGTGGGACTGGGTGGGATATTGCCGGGTGTGGGGAGAGTGGGGTGGGACTGGCTGGGGTATTACCGGGTGTTCGGGTTGAGGGGAGAGTGGGGTGGGACTGGGTGGGGTATTGCCGGGTGTGGGGAGGTTGGGTGGGACTGGGTGGGGTATCCCTGGGTGTGGGGAGAGTGGGGTGGGACTGGGTGGGGTATTACTGGGTGTGGGGGGTGAGGGGAGAGTGGTGTGGGACTGGGTGGGGTATTTCCGGGTGTGGGGAGAGTGTCGTGGGACTGGGTGGGGTATTACCGGGTGTGGGGAGAGTGGGGTGGGACTGGGTGGGGTATTGCCGGGTGTGGGGAGAGTGGGGTGGGACTGGGTGGGGTATTACCGGGTGTGGGGAGAGTGGGGTGGGACTGGGTGGGGTATTGCCGGGTGAGGGGAGAGTGGGGTCGGACTGGGTGGGGTATTACCGGGTGTGGGGAGAGTGGGGTCGGACTGGGTGGGGTATTACCGGGTGTGGGGGGTGAGGGGAGAGTGGGGTTGGACTTGGTGGGGTACTGCCGGGTGTGGGGAGAGTGGGGTCGGACTGGGTGGGGTATTACTGGGTGTGGGGAGGGTGGGGTTGGACTGGGTGGGGTATTACTGGGTGTGGGGAGAGTGCGGTGGGACTGGGTGGGGTATTACTGGGTGTGGGGGGTGTGGGGAGAGTGGGATCAGACTGGGTGGGGTATTACTGGGTGTGGGGAGAGGGGGGTTGGACTGGGTGGGGTATTGCCTGGTGTGGGGGGTGAGGGGAGAGCGGGGTCGGACTGGGTGGGGTATTACCGGGTGTGGGGAGAGTGGGGTCGGACTGGGTGGGGTATTACCAGGTGTGGGGGGTGAGGGGAGAGTGGGGTGGGACTGGGTGGGGTATTGCCGGGTGTGGGGAGAGTGGGGTCGGACTGGGTGGGGTATTACTGGGTGTGGGGAGAGTGGGGTTGCACTGGGTGGGGTATTGCCGGGTGTGGGGAGAGTGGGGTCGGACTGGGTGGGGTATTACTGGGTGTGGGGAGAGTGGGGTTGCACTGGGTGGGGTATTACCGGGTGTGGGGAGAGTGGGGTCGGACTGGGTGGGGTATTACCGGGTTTGGGGAGAGTGGGGTGGGACTGGGTGGGGTATTGCCGGGAGTGGGGGTTGTGGGGAGAGTGGGGTGGGACTGGGTGGGGTATTGCCAGGAGTGGGGGGTGTGGGGAGAGTGGGGTGGGACTGGGTGGGGTATTGCCGGGTGTGGGGAGAGTGGGGTGGGACTGGGTGGTGTATTGCCGGGTGTGGGGAGAGTGGGGTGGGACTGGGTGGGGTATTGCCGGGTGTGGGGAGAGTGGGGTGGGACTGGGTGGGGTATTGCCGGGTGTGGGGAGAGTGGGGTGGGACTGGGTGGGGTATTACCGGGTGTGGGGGGTGAAGGGAGAGTGGGGTGGGTCTGGGTGGGGTATTGCCGGGTGTGGGGGGTGAGGGGAGAGTGGGGTGGGACTGGGTGGGGTATTGCCGGGTGTGGGGAGAGTGGGGTGGGACTGGGTGGGGTATTACTGGGTGTGGGGAGAGTGGGGTGGGACTGGGTGGGGTATTACTGGGTGTGGGGGGTGAGGGGAGAGTGGGGTGGGACTGGGTGGGGTATTACTGGGTGTGGGGGGTGAGGGTGGTGTGGGGTGGGACAGGGTGGGGTATTGCCGGGTGTGGGGAGAGTGGGGTAGGACTGGGTGGGGTATTACTGGGTGTGGGGGGTGTGGGGGGTGAGGGGAGAGTGGGGTGGGACTGGGTGGGGTATTGCCGGGTGTGGGTGTTGAGGGGAGAGTGGGGTGGGACTGGGTGGGGTATTACTGGGTGTGGGGAGAGTGGGGTGGGACTGGGTGGGGTATTGCCGGGTGTGGGGAGAGTGGGGTGGGACTGGGTGGGGTATTGCCGGGAGTGGGGGGTGTGGGGAGAATGGGGTGGGACTGGGTGGGGTATTGCCGGGAGTGGGGAGAGTGGGGTTGGACTGGGTGGGGTATTACTGGGTGTGGGGGGTGTGGGGGGTGAGGGGAGAGTGGGGTGGGACTGGGTGGGGTATTGCCGGGTGTGGGGGTTGAGGGGAGAGTGGGGTGGGACTGGGTGGGGTATTGCCGGGTGTGGGGAGAGTGGGGTCGGACTGGGTGGGGTATTACCAGGTGTGGGGGGTGAGGGGAGAGTGGGGTGGGACTGGGTGGGGTATTGCCGGGTGTGGGGAGAGTGGGGTCGGACTGGGTGGGGTATTACTGGGTGTGGGGAGAGTGGGGTTGCACTGGGTGGGGTATTGCCGGGTGTGGGGAGAGTGGGGTCGGACTGGGTGGGGTATTACTGGGTGTGGGGAGAGTGGGGTTGCACTGGGTGGGGTATTGCCGGGTGTGGGGAGAGTGGGGTCGGACTGGGTGGGGTATTACTGGGTGTGGGGAGAGTGGGGTTGCACTGGGTGGGGTATTACCGGGTGTGGGGAGAGTGGGGTCGGACTGGGTGGGGTATTACCGGGTTTGGGGAGAGTGGGGTGGGACTGGGTGGGGTATTGCCGGGAGTGGGGGTTGTGGGGAGAGTGGGGTGGGACTGGGTGGGGTATTGCCAGGAGTGGGGGGTGTGGGGAGAGTGGGGTGGGACTGGGTGGGGTATTGCCGGGAGTGGGGGTTGAGGGGAGAGTGGGGTGGGACTGGGTGGGGTATTGCCGGGTGTGGGGAGAGTGGGGTGGGACTGGGTGGTGTATTGCCGGGTGTGGGGGGTGAGGGGAGAGTGGGGTGGGACTGGGTGGGGTATTGCCGGGTGTGGGGAGAGTGGGGTGGGACTGGGTGGGGTATTACCGGGTGTGGGGGGTGAGGGGAGAGTGGGGTGGGTCTGGGTGGGGTATTGCCGGGTGTGGGGGGTGAGGGGAGAGTGGGGTGGGACTGGGTGGGGTATTGCCGGGTGTGGGGAGAGTGGGGTGGGACTGGGTGGGGTATTACTGGGTGTGGGGAGAGTGGGGTGGGACTGGGTGGGGTATTACTGGGTGTGGGGGGTGAGGGAGAGTGGGGTGGGACTGGGTGGGGTATTACTGGGTGTGGGGGGTGAGGGTGGTGTGGGGTGGGACAGGGTGGGGTATTGCCGGGTGTGGGGAGAGTGGGGTAGGACTGGGTGGGGTATTACTGGGTGTGGGGGGTGTGGGGGGTGAGGGGAGAGTGGGGTGGGACTGGGTGGGGTATTGCCGGGTGTGGGTGTTGAGGGGAGAGTGGGGTGGGACTGGGTGGGGTATTACTGGGTGTGGGGAGAGTGGGGTGGGACTGGGTGGGGTATTGCCGGGTGTGGGGAGAGTGGGGTGGGACTGGGTGGGGTATTGCCGGGAGTGGGGGGTGTGGGGAGAATGGGGTGGGACTGGGTGGGGTATTGCCGGGAGTGGGGAGAGTGGGGTTGGACTGGGTGGGGTATTACTGGGTGTGGGGGGTGAGGGGAGAGTGGGGTGGGACAGGGTGGGGTATTGCCGGGTGTGGGGGTTGAGGGGAGAGTGGGGTGGGACTGGGTGGGGTATTGCCGGGTGTGGGGAGAGTGGGGTCGGACTGGGTGGGGTATTACCAGGTGTGGGGGGTGAGGGGAGAGTGGGGTGGGACTGGGTGGGGTATTGCCGGGTGTGGGGAGAGTGGGGTCGGACTGGGTGGGGTATTACTGGGTGTGGGGAGAGTGGGGTTGCACTGGGTGGGGTATTGCCGGGTGTGGGGAGAGTGGGGTCGGACTGGGTGGGGTATTACTGGGTGTGGGGAGAGTGGGGTTGCACTGGGTGGGGTATTACCGGGTGTGGGGAGAGTGGGGTCGGACTGGGTGGGGTATTACCGGGTTTGGGGAGAGTGGGGTGGGACTGGGTGGGGTATTGCCGGGAGTGGGGGTTGTGGGGAGAGTGGGGTGGGACTGGGTGGGGTATTGCCAGGAGTGGGGGGTGTGGGGAGAGTGGGGTGGGACTGGGTGGGGTATTGCCGGGAGTGGGGGGTGAGGGGAGAGTGGGGTGGGACTGGGTGGGGTATTGCCGGGTGTGGGGAGAGTGGGGTGGGACTGGGTGGTGTATTGCCGGGTGTGGGGGGTGAGGGGAGAGTGGGGTGGGACTGGGTGGGGTATTGCCGGGTGTGGGGAGAGTGGGGTGGGACTGGGTGGGGTATTACCGGGTGTGGGGGGTGATGGGAGAGTGGGGTGGGTCTGGGTGGGGTATTGCCGGGTGTGGGGGGTGAGGGGAGAGTGGGGTGGGACTGGGTGGGGTATTGCCGGGTGTGGGGAGAGTGGGGTGGGACTGGGTGGGGTATTACTGGGTGTGGGGAGAGTGGGGTGGGACTGGGTGGGGTATTACTGGGTGTGGGGGGTGAGGGGAGAGTGGGGTGGGACTGGGTGGGGTATTACTGGGTGTGGGGGGTGAGGGTGGTGTGGGGTGGGACAGGGTGGGGTATTGCCGGGTGTGGGGAGAGTGGGGTAGGACTGGGTGGGGTATTACTGGGTGTGGGGGGTGTGGGGGGTGAGGGGAGAGTGGGGTGGGACTGGGTGGGGTATTGCCGGGTGTGGGTGTTGAGGGGAGAGTGGGGTGGGACTGGGTGGGGTATTACTGTGTGTGGGGAGAGTGGGGTGGGACTGGGTGGGGTATTGCCGGGTGTGGGGAGAGTGGGGTGGGACTGGGTGGGGTATTGCCGGGAGTGGGGGGTGTGGGGAGAATGGGGTGGGACTGGGTGGGGTATTGCCGGGAGTGGGGAGAGTGGGGTTGGACTGGGTGGGGTATTACTGGGTGTGGGGGGTGTGGGGGGTGAGGGGAGAGTGAGGTGGGACTGGGTGGGGTATTGCCGGGTGTGGGGGTTGAGGGGAGAGTGGGGTGGGACTGGGTGGGGTATTGCCGGGTGTGGGGAGAGTGGGGTTGGACTGGGTGGGGTATTGCCGGGTGTGGGGTGAGTGGGGTCGGACTGGGTGTGGTATTACCGGGTGTGGGGGGTGAGGGGGGTGTGGGGTTGGACTGGGTGGGGTATTACTGGGTGTGGGGGGGGTGGGGGGTGAGGGGGGTGTGGGGTGGGACTGGGTAGGGTATTACTGGGTGTGGGGGGTTAGGGGGGTGTGCGGTGGGACTGGGTGGGGTATTGCCGGGAGTGGGGGTTGTGGGGTGGGACTGGGAGGGGTATTACTGGGTGTGGGGGGTGTGGGGGGTGAGGGGAGAGTGGCTGGGACTGGGTGGGGTATTGCCGGGAGTGGGGAGAGTGGGTTGGGACTGGGTGGGGTATTCCTGGGTGTGGGGGGTGAGGGGAGAGTGTGGTGGGACTGGGTGGGGTATTGCTGGGTGTGGGGGGTGAGGGGGGTGAGGGGTGGGACTGGGTGGGGTATTACTCGGTGTGGGGGGTGAGGGGAGAGTGGGGTGGGACTGGGTGGGGTATTACTGGGTGTGGAGGGTGCGGGGAGAGTGGCTGGGACTGGGTGGGGTATTGCCTGGAGTGGGGAGAGTGGGGTGGGACTGGGTGGGGTATTCCTGGGTGTGGGGGGTGAGGGGAGAGTGGGGTGGGACTGGGTGGGGTATTGCCGGGAGTGGGGGGTGTGGGGAGAGTGGTTGGACTGGGTGGGATATTAACGGGTGTGGGGAGAGTGGGATCAGACTGGGTGGGGTATTACCGGGTGTGGGGAGAGTGGGGTTAGACTGGGTGGGGTATTAACAGGTGTGGGGGGTGAGGGGAGAGTGGGGTTAGACTGGGTGGGGTATTACCGGATGTGGGGGGTGAGGGGAGAGTGGGGTTAGACTGGGTGGGGTATTAATGTGTGTGGGGAGAGTGGGGTCGGACTGGGTGGGGTATTACCGGGTGTGGGGGGCGAGGGGAGAGTGGGGTTAGACTGGCTGGGGTATTAAAGGGTGCTGGGAGTGAGGGGACAGTGGGATTAGAATGGGTGGGGTATTAACGGGTGTGGGGGGCGAGGGGAGAGGGGGATCAGACTGGGTAGGGTATTACCGGGTGTGGGGAGAGTAGGGTCGGACTGGGTGGGGTATTACCGGGTGTGGGGAGAGTGGGGTTGGGCTGGGTGGGGTATTGCCGGGTGTGGGGCGAGTGGGGTTGGGCTGGATGGGGTATTGCCGGGTGTGGGGCGAGTGGGGTTGGGCTGGGTGGGGTATTGCCGGGTGTGGGGAGAGTGGGGTCGGACTGGGTGGGGTATTACCGGGTGTGGGGAGAGTGGGGTTGGGCTGGGTGGGGTATTGCCGGGTGTGGGGAGAGTGGGGTCGGACTGGGTGGGGTATTACCGGGTGAGGGGAGAGTGGGGTCGGACTGGGTGGGGTATTTGCCGGGTGTGGGGTGAGTGGGGTCGGACTGGGTGGGGTATTGCCGGATGTGGGGAGAGTGGTTTCGGACTGGGTGGGGTATTACCGGGTGTGGGGAGAGTGGGGTTGGGCTGGGTGGGGTATTGCCGGGTGTGGGGTGAGTGGGGTCGGACTGGGTGGGGTATTACCAGGTGTGGGGAGAGTGGGGTGGGACTGGGTGGGGTATTGCCGGGTGTGGGACTGGGTGGGGTATTACCGGGTGTGGGGAGAGTGGGGTTGGACTGGGTGGGGTATTGCCGGGTGTGGGGGGTGAGGGGAGAGTGGGGTCGTACTGGGTGGGGTATTACCGGGTGTGGGGAGAGTGGGGTCGGACAGGGTGGGCTATTACCGGGTGTTGGGTGTGAGGGAGAGTGGGGTTGGACTTGGTGGGGTATTGCCAGGTGTGGGGAGAGTGGGGTCGGACTGGGTGGGGTATTACTGGGTGTGGGGAGAGTGGGGTTGGACTGGGTGGGGTATTACTGGGTGTGGGGGGTGTGGGGAGAGTGGGATCAGGCTGGGTGGGGTATTACTGGGTGTGGAGAGAGTGGGGTTGGACTGGGTGGGGTATTGCCGTGTGTGGGGAGAGTGGGGTGGGACTGGGTGGGGTATTACTGGGTGTGGGGAGAGTGGGGTTTGACTGGGTGGGGTATTGCCGGGTGTGGGGGGTGAGGGGAGAGTGGGGTCGGACTGAATGGGGTATTACCGGGTGTGGGGAGAGTGGGGTCGGACTGGGTGGGGTATTACCGGGTGTGGGGGGTGAGGGGAGAGTGGGGTTGGACTTGGTGGGGTATTGCCGGGTGTGGGGAGAGTGGGGTCGGACTGGGTGGGGTATTACTGGGTGTGGGGAGAGTGGGGTTGGACTGGGTGGGGTATTACCGGGTGTGGGGAGAGTGGGGTGGGACTGGGTGGGGTATTGCCGGGAGTGGGGGCTGTGGGGAGAGTGGGGTGGGACTGGGTGGGGTATTGCCGGGAGTGGGGGGAGTGGGGAGAGTGGGGTGGGACTGGGTGGGGTATTGCCGAGAGTGGGGGGTGAGGGGAGAGTGGGGTTGGACTGGGTGGGGTATTGCCGGGTGTGGGGAGAGTGGGGTGGGACTGGGTGGGGTATTGCCGGGTGTGGGGGGTGAGGGGAGAGTGGGGTGGGACTGGGTGGGATATTGCCGGGTGTGGGGAGAGTGGGGTGGGACTGGCTGGGGTATTACCGGGTGTTCGGGTTGAGGGGAGAGTGGGGTGGGACTGGGTGGGGTATTGCCGGGTGTGGGGAGGTTGGGTGGGACTGGGTGGGGTATTCCTGGGTGTGGGGAGAGTGGGGTGGGACTGGGTGGGGTATTACTGGGTGTGGGGGGTGAGGGGAGAGTGGTGTGGGACTGGGTGGGGTATTTCCGGGTGTGGGGAGAGTGTCGTGGGACTGGGTGGGGTATTACCGGGTGTGGGGAGAGTGGGGTGGGACTGGGTGGGGTATTGCCGGGTGTGGGGAGAGTGGGGTGGGACTGGGTGGGGTATTACCGGGTGTGGGGAGAGTGGGGTGGGACTGGGTGGGGTATTGCCGGGTGAGGGGAGAGTGGGGTCGGACTGGGTGGGGTATTACCGGGTGTGGGGAGAGTGGGGTCGGACTGGGTGGGGTATTACCGGGTGTGGGGGGTGAGGGGAGAGTGGGGTTGGACTTGGTGGGGTACTGCCGGGTGTGGGGAGAGTGGGGTCGGACTGGGTGGGGTATTACTGGGTGTGGGGAGGGTGGGGTTGGACTGGGTGGGGTATTACTGGGTGTGGGGAGAGTGCGGTGGGACTGGGTGGGGTATTACTGGGTGTGGGGGGTGTGGGGAGAGTGGGATCAGACTGGGTGGGGTATTACTGGGTGTGGGGAGAGGGGGGTTGGACTGGGTGGGGTATTGCCTGGTGTGGGGGGTGAGGGGAGAGCGGGGTCGGACTGGGTGGGGTATTACCGGGTGTGGGGAGAGTGGGGTCGGACTGGGTGGGGTATTACCAGGTGTGGGGGGTGAGGGGAGAGTGGGGTGGGACTGGGTGGGGTATTGCCGGGTGTGGGGAGAGTGGGGTCGGACTGGGTGGGGTATTACTGGGTGTGGGGAGAGTGGGGTTGCACTGGGTGGGGTATTGCCGGGTGTGGGGAGAGTGGGGTCGGACTGGGTGGGGTATTACTGGGTGTGGGGAGAGTGGGGTTGCACTGGGTGGGGTATTACCGGGTGTGGGGAGAGTGGGGTCGGACTGGGTGGGGTATTACCGGGTTTGGGGAGAGTGGGGTGGGACTGGGTGGGGTATTGCCGGGAGTGGGGGTTGTGGGGAGAGTGGGGTGGGACTGGGTGGGGTATTGCCAGGAGTGGGGGGTGTGGGGGAGAGTGGGGTGGGACTGGGTGGGGTATTGCCGGGTGTGGGGAGAGTGGGGTGGGACTGGGTGGTGTATTGCCGGGTGTGGGGAGAGTGGGGTGGGACTGGGTGGGGTATTGCCGGGTGTGGGGAGAGTGGGGTGGGACTGGGTGGGGTATTGCCGGGTGTGGGGAGAGTGGGGTGGGACTGGGTGGGGTATTACCGGGTGTGGGGGGTGAGGGGAGAGTGGGGTGGGTCTGGGTGGGGTATTGCCGGGTGTGGGGGGTGAGGGGAGAGTGGGGTGGGACTGGGTGGGGTATTGCCGGGTGTGGGGAGAGTGGGGTGGGACTGGGTGGGGTATTACTGGGTGTGGGGAGAGTGGGGTGGGACTGGGTGGGGTATTACTGGGTGTGGGGGGTGAGGGGAGAGTGGGGTGGGACTGGGTGGGGTATTACTGGGTGTGGGGGGTGAGGGTGGTGTGGGGTGGGACAGGGTGGGGTATTGCCGGGTGTGGGGAGAGTGGGGTAGGACTGGGTGGGGTATTACTGGGTGTGGGGGGTGTGGGGGGTGAGGGGAGAGTGGGGTGGGACTGGGTGGGGTATTGCCGGGTGTGGGTGTTGAGGGGAGAGTGGGGTGGGACTGGGTGGGGTATTACTGGGTGTGGGGAGAGTGGGGTGGGACTGGGTGGGGTATTGCCGGGTGTGGGGAGAGTGGGGTGGGACTGGGTGGGGTATTGCCGGGAGTGGGGGGTGTGGGGAGAATGGGGTGGGACTGGGTGGGGTATTGCCGGGAGTGGGGAGAGTGGGGTTGGACTGGGTGGGGTATTACTGGGTGTGGGGGGTGTGGGGGGTGAGGGGAGAGTGGGGTGGGACTGGGTGGGGTATTGCCGGGTGTGGGGGTTGAGGGGAGAGTGGGGTGGGACTGGGTGGGGTATTGCCGGGTGTGGGGAGAGTGGGGTCGGACTGGGTGGGGTATTACCAGGTGTGGGGGGTGAGGGGAGAGTGGGGTGGGACTGGGTGGGGTATTGCCGGGTGTGGGGAGAGTGGGGTCGGACTGGGTGGGGTATTACTGGGTGTGGGGAGAGTGGGGTTGCACTGGGTGGGGTATTGCCGGGTGTGGGGAGAGTGGGGTCGGACTGGGTGGGGTATTACTGGGTGTGGGGAGAGTGGGGTTGCACTGGGTGGGGTATTGCCGGGTGTGGGGAGAGTGGGGTCGGACTGGGTGGGGTATTACTGGGTGTGGGGAGAGTGGGGTTGCACTGGGTGGGGTATTACCGGGTGTGGGGAGAGTGGGGTCGGACTGGGTGGGGTATTACCGGGTTTGGGGAGAGTGGGGTGGGACTGGGTGGGGTATTGCCGGGAGTGGGGGTTGTGGGGAGAGTGGGGTGGGACTGGGTGGGGTATTGCCAGGAGTGGGGGGTGTGGGGAGAGTGGGGTGGGACTGGGTGGGGTATTGCCGGGAGTGGGGGTTGAGGGGAGAGTGGGGTGGGACTGGGTGGGGTATTGCCGGGTGTGGGGAGAGTGGGGTGGGACTGGGTGGTGTATTGCCGGGTGTGGGGGGTGAGGGGAGAGTGGGGTGGGACTGGGTGGGGTATTGCCGGGTGTGGGGAGAGTGGGGTGGGACTGGGTGGGGTATTACCGGGTGTGGGGGGTGAGGGGAGAGTGGGGTGGGTCTGGGTGGGGTATTGCCGGGTGTGGGGGGTGAGGGGAGAGTGGGGTGGGACTGGGTGGGGTATTGCCGGGTGTGGGGAGAGTGGGGTGGGACTGGGTGGGGTATTACTGGGTGTGGGGAGAGTGGGGTGGGACTGGGTGGGGTATTACTGGGTGTGGGGGGTGAGGGAGAGTGGGGTGGGACTGGGTGGGGTATTACTGGGTGTGGGGGGTGAGGGTGGTGTGGGGTGGGACAGGGTGGGGTATTGCCGGGTGTGGGGAGAGTGGGGTAGGACTGGGTGGGGTATTACTGGGTGTGGGGGGTGTGGGGGGTGAGGGGAGAGTGGGGTGGGACTGGGTGGGGTATTGCCGGGTGTGGGTGTTGAGGGGAGAGTGGGGTGGGACTGGGTGGGGTATTACTGGGTGTGGGGAGAGTGGGGTGGGACTGGGTGGGGTATTGCCGGGTGTGGGGAGAGTGGGGTGGGACTGGGGTGGGGTATTGCCGGGAGTGGGGGGGTGTGGGGAGAATGGGGTGGGACGGGTGGGGTATTGCCGGGAGTGGGGAGAGTGGGGTTGGACTGGGTGGGGTATTACTGGGTGTGGGGGGTGAGGGGGAGAGTGGGGTGGGACAGGGTGGGGTATTGCCGGGTGTGGGGGTTGAGGGGAGAGTGGGGTGGGACTGGGTGGGGTATTGCCGGGTGTGGGGAGAGTGGGGTCGGACTGGGTGGGGTATTACCAGGTGTGGGGGGTGAGGGGAGAGTGGGGTGGGGACTGGGTGGGGTATTGCCGGGTGTGGGGAGAGTGGGGTCGGACTGGGTGGGGTATTACTGGGTGTGGGGAGAGTGGGGTTGCACTGGGTGGGGTATTGCCGGGTGTGGGGAGAGTGGGGTCGGACTGGGTGGGGTATTACTGGGTGTGGGGAGAGTGGGGTTGCACTGGGTGGGGTATTACCGGGGTGTGGGGAGAGTGGGGTCGGACTGGGTGGGGTATTACCGGGTTTGGGGAGAGTGGGGTGGGACTGGGTGGGGTATTGCCGGGAGTGGGGGTTGTGGGGAGAGTGGGGTGGGACTGGGTGGGGTATTGCCAGGAGTGGGGGGTGTGGGGAGAGTGGGGTGGGACTGGGTGGGGTATTGCCGGGAGTGGGGGGTGAGGGGAGAGTGGGGTGGGACTGGGTGGGGTATTGCCGGGTGTGGGGAGAGTGGGGTGGGACTGGGTGGTGTATTGCCGGGTGTGGGGGGGTGAGGGGAGAGTGGGGTGGGACTGGGTGGGGTATTGCCGGGTGTGGGGAGAGTGGGGTGGGACTGGGTGGGGGTATTACCGGGTGTGGGGGGTGATGGGAGAGTGGGGTGGGTCTGGGTGGGGTATTGCCGGGTGTGGGGGGTGAGGGGAGAGTGGGGTGGGACTGGGTGGGGTATTGCCGGGTGTGGGGAGAGTGGGGTGGGACTGGGTGGGGTATTACTGGGTGTGGGGAGAGTGGGGTGGGACTGGGTGGGGTATTACTGGGTGTGGGGGGTGAGGGGAGAGTGGGGTGGGACTGGGTGGGGTATTACTGGGTGTGGGGGGTGAGGGTGGTGTGGGGTGGGACAGGGTGGGGTATTGCCGGGTGTGGGGAGAGTGGGGTAGGACTGGGTGGGGTATTACTGGGTGTGGGGGGTGTGGGGGGTGAGGGGAGAGTGGGGTGGGACTGGGTGGGGTATTGCCGGGTGTGGGTGTTGAGGGGAGAGTGGGGTGGGACTGGGTGGGGTATTACTGTGTGTGGGGAGAGTGGGGTGGGACTGGGTGGGGTATTGCCGGGTGTGGGGAGAGTGGGGTGGGACTGGGTGGGGTATTGCCGGGAGTGGGGGGTGTGGGGAGAATGGGGTGGGACTGGGTGGGGTATTGCCGGGAGTGGGGAGAGTGGGGTTGGACTGGGTGGGGTATTACTGGGTGTGGGGGGTGTGGGGGGTGAGGGGAGAGTGAGGTGGGACTGGGTGGGGTATTGCCGGGTGTGGGGGTTGAGGGGAGAGTGGGGTGGGACTGGGTGGGGTATTGCCGGGTGTGGGGAGAGTGGGGTTGGACTGGGTGGGGTATTGCCGGGTGTGGGGTGAGTGGGGTCGGACTGGGTGTGGTATTACCGGGTGTGGGGGGTGAGGGGGGTGTGGGGTTGGACTGGGTGGGGTATTACTGGGTGTGGGGGGGGTGGGGGGTGAGGGGGGTGTGGGGTGGGACTGGGTAGGGTATTACTGGGTGTGGGGGGTTAGGGGGGTGTGCGGTGGGACTGGGTGGGGTATTGCCGGGAGTGGGGGTTGTGGGGTGGGACTGGGAGGGGTATTACTGGGTGTGGGGGGTGTGGGGGGTGAGGGGAGAGTGGCTGGGACTGGGTGGGGTATTGCCGGGAGTGGGGAGAGTGGGTTGGGACTGGGTGGGGTATTCCTGTGTGTGGGGGGTGAGGGGAGAGTGTGGTGGGTCTGGGTGGGGTATTGCTGGGTGTGGGGGGTGAGGGGGGGTGAGGGGTGGGACTGGGTGGGGTATTACTCGGTGTGGGGGGTGAGGGGAGAGTGGGGTGGGACTGGGTGGGGTATTACTGGGTGTGGAGGGTGAGGGGAGAGTGGCTGGGACTGGGTGGGGTATTGCCTGGAGTGGGGAGAGTGGGGTGGGACTGGGTGGGGTATTCCTGGGTGTGGGGGGTGAGGGGAGAGTGGGGTGGGACTGGGTGGGGTATTGCCGGGAGTGGGGGGTGTGGGGAGGATATTAAACGGGTGTGGGGAGAGTGGGATCAGACTGGGTGGGGTATTACCGGGTGTGGGGAGAGTGGGGTTAGACTGGGTGGGGTATTAACAGGTGTGGGGGGTGAGGGGAGAGTGGGGTTAGACTGGGTGGGGTATTACCGGATGTGGGGGATGAGGGGAGAGTGGGGTTAGACTGGGTGGGGTATTAATGTGTGTGGGGAGAGTGGGGTCGGACTGGGTGGGGTATTACCGGGTGTGGGGGGCGAGGGGAGAGTGGGGTTAGACTGGCTGGGGTATTAAAGGGTGCTGGGAGTGAGGGGACAGTGGGATTAGAATGGGTGGGGTATTAACGGGTGTGGGGGGCGAGGGGAGAGGGGGATCAGACTGGGTAGGGTATTACCGGGTGTGGGGAGAGTGGGGTTAGACTGGGTGGGGTAGTAACGGGTGTGGGGGGTGAGGGGAGAGTGGGATCAGACTGGGTGGGGTATTACCAGGTGTGGGGAGAGTGGGATTGGACTGGGTGGGGTATTACTGGGTGTGGGGAGAGTGGGCTTAGACTGGGTGGGGTATTACCGGGTGTAGGGGGTGTGGGGAGAGTGGGATCAGACTGGGTGGGGTATTACCGGGTGTGGGGGGTGTGGGGAGAGTGGGATCAGACTGGGTGGGGTATTACTGGGTGTGGGGCGAGTGTGGTGGAACTGGGTGAGGTATTACGGGTGTGGGGGGTTGAGGGGAAAGTGGGGTTAGACTGGGTGGGGTATTACCGGGTGTGGGGAGCGAGGGGAGAGTGGGATCAGACTGGGTGGGATATTAAAGGGTGTGGGGAGTGAGGGGAGAGTGGGACAAGACTGGGTGGGATATTAAAGGGTGCGGGGAGTGACGGGGAGAGTGGGATTAGACTGGGTGGGATATTAAAGGGTGTGGGGAGTGAGGGGAGTGTGGGATTAGACTGGATGGGATATTAAAGGGTGCGGGGAGTGAGGGGAGAGTGGGATTAGACTGGGTGGGATATTAAAGGGTGCGGGGAGTGAGGGGAGAGTGGGACAAGACTGGGTGGGATATTAAAGGGTGCGGGGAGTGACGGGGAGAGTGGGATTAGACTGGGTGGGATATTAAAGGGTGTGGGGAGTGAGGGGAGAGTGGGATTAGACTGGGTGGGATATTAAAGGGTGTGGGGAGTGAGGGGAGAGTGGGACAAGACTGGGTGGGATATTAAAGGGTGCGGGGAGTGACGGGGAGAGTGGGATTAGACTGGGTGGGATATTAAATTGTGTGGGGAGTGACGGGGAGAGTGGGATTAGACTGGGTGGGATATTAACGGGTGCGGGGAGTGAGGGGAGAGTGGGATTAGACTGGGTGGGATATTAAAGTGTGCGGGGAGTGAGGGGAGAGTGGGTTTGGACTGGGTGGGATATTAAAGGGTGTGGGGAGTGAGGGGAGAGTGGGATTAGACTGGGTGGGATATTAAAGGGTGCGGGGGGTGAGGGGGAGAGTGGGATTAGACTGGGTGTGGTATTAAAGGGTGCGGTGAGCGAGGGAGAGTGGGGTTGGACTGGGTGGGGTATTGCCGGGTGTGGGGAGAGTGGGGTTGGACTGGGTGATGTATTGCCGGGTGTGGGGAGAGTGGGGTTGGACTGGGTGTGGTATTGCCGGGTGTGGGGAGAGTGGGGTGGGACTGGGTGGGGTATTGCCGGGTGTGGGGAGAGTGGGGTTGGACTGGGTGGGGTATTACCGGGTGTGGGGAGAGTGGGGAGAGTGGGGTGGGACTGGGTGGGGTATTGCCGGGTGTGGGGAGAGTGGGGTTGGACTGGGTGGGGTATTACCGGGTGTGGGGAGAGTGGGTTCGGACTGGGTGGGGTATTACAGGGTGTGGGGTGAGTGGGGTGGGACTGGGTGGGGTATTGCCGGGTGTGGGGAGAGTGGGGTTGGACTGGGTGGGGTATTGCCGGGTGTGGGGAGAGTGGGGTCGGACTGGGTGGGGTGTTGCCGGGTGTGGGGAGAGTGGGGTCGGACTGGGTGGGGTATTGCCGTGTGTGGGGAGAGTGGGGTTGGACTGGGTGGGGTGTTGCCGGGTGTGGGGTCGGACTGGGTGGGGTATTGCCGGGTGTGGGGAGAGTGTGGTTGGACTGGCTGGGGTATTACTGGGTGTGGGGAGAGTGGGGTTAGACTGGGTGGGGTATTAACGGGTGTGGGGAGAGTGGGGTTTGACTGGGTGGGTTATTAACAGGTGTGGGGGTGAGGGGAGAGTGGGGTTAGACTGGGTGGGGTATTACCGGATGTGGGGGGTGAGGGGAGAGTGGGGGTTAGACTGGGTGGGGTATTAATGTGTGTGGGGAGAGTGGGGTCGGACTGGGTGGGGTATTACCGGGTGTGGGGGGCGAGGGGAGAGTGGGGTTAGACTGGCTGGGGTATTAAAGGGTGCTGGGAGTGAGGGGACAGTGGATTAGAATGGGTGGGTATTAACGGGTGTGGGGAGAGTGGGATCAGACTGGGTGGGGTATTACCGGGTGTGGGGAGAGTGGGGTTAGACTGGGTGGGGTAGTAACGGGTGTGGGGGGTGAGGGGAGAGTGGGATCAGACTGGGTGGGGTATTACCGGGTGTGGGGAGAGTGGGATTGGACTGGGTGGGGTATTACTGGGTGTGGGGAGAGTGGGCTTAGACTGGGTGGGGTATTACCGGGTGTGGGGAGAGTGGGATCAGACTGGGTGGTGTATTACCGGGTGTGGGGGGTGTGGGGAGAGTGGGATCAGATTGGGTGGGGTATTACTGAGTGTGGGGCGAGTGGGGTGGAACTGGGTGAGGTATTACCGGGTGTGGGGGTTGAGGGGAAAGTGGTGTTAGACTGGGTGGGGTATTACCGGGTGTGGGGAGTGAGGTGAGAGTGGGATCAGACTGGGTGGGATATTAAAGGGTGTGGGGAGTGAGGGGAGAGTGGGACAAGACTGGGTGGGATATTAAAGGGTGCGGGGAGTGACGGGGAGAGAGGGATTAGACTGGGTGGGATATTAAATTGTGTGGGGAGTGACGGGGAGAGTGGGATTAGACTGGGTGGGATATTAAAGGGTGTGGGGAGTGAGGGGAGAGTGGGACAAGACTGGGTGGGATATTAAAGGGTGCGGGGGAGTGACGGGGAGAGTGGGATTAGACTGGGTGGGATATTAAATTGTGTGGGGAGTGACGGGGAGAGTGGGATTAGACTGCGTGGGATATTAAAGGGTGCGGGGAGTGACGGGAGAGTGGGATTAGACTGGGTGGGATATTAAAGGGTGCGGGGAGTGAGGGGAGAGTGGGTTTGGACTGGGTGGGATATTAACGGGTGCGGGGAGTGAGGGGAGAGTGGGATTAGACTGGGTGGGATATTAAAGGGTGAGGGGGAGAGTGGGATTAGACTGGGTGTGGTATTAAAGGGTGCGGTGAGCGAGGGGAGAGTGGGGTTGGACTGGGTGGGGTATTGCCGGGTGTGGGGAGAGTGGGGTTGGACTGGGTGGGGTATTGCCGGGTGTGGGGAGAGTGGGGTTGGACTGGGTGTGGTATTGCCGGGTGTGGGGAGAGTGGGGTGGGACTGGGTGGGGTATTGCCGGGTGTGGGGAGAGTGGGGTGGGACTGGGTGGGGTATTACCGGGTGTGGGGGGTGAGGGGAGAGTGGGGTTGGACTGGGTGGGGTATTGCCGGGTGTGGGGAGAGTGGGGTTGGACTGGGTGTGGTATTGCCGGGTGTGGGGAGAGTGGGGTGGGACTGGGTGGGGTATTGCCGGGTGTGGGGAGAGTGGGGTTGGACTGGGTGGGGTATTACCGGGTGTGGGGAGAGTGGGGTGGGACTGGGTGGGGTATTGCCGGGTGTGGGGAGAGTGGGGTTGGACTGGGTGGGGTATTACCGGGTGTGGGGAGAGTGGGGTCGGACTGGGTGGGGTATTACCGGGTGTGGGGTGAGTGGGGTGGGACTGGGTGGGGTATTGCCGGGTGTGGGGAGAGTGGGGTCGGACTGGGTGGGGTATTGCCGGGTGTGGGAGAGTGGGGTTGGACTGGGTGGGGTATTGCCGGGTGTGGGGGAGAGTGGGGTCGGACTGGGTGGGGTATTGCCGGGTGTGGGGAGAGTGGGTTGGACTGGGTGGGGTATTACCGGGTGTGGGGAGAGTGGGGTGGACTGGGTGGGGTATTGTCGGGTGTGGGGAGTGTGGGGTAGGACTGGGTGGGCTATTACCGGGTGTGGGGTGTGAGGGGAGAGTGGGGTCGGACTGGGTGGGGTATTGCCGGGTGTGGGGAGAGTGGGGTTGGACTGGGTGGGGTATTACCGGGTGTGGGGAGAGTAGGGTCGGACTGGGTGGGGTATTACCGGGTGTGGGGAGAGTGGGGTTGGGCTGGGTGGGGTATTGCCGGGTGTGGGGCGAGTGGGGTTGGGCTGGGTGGGGTATTGCCGGGTATGTGGCGAGTGGGGTTGGGCTGGGTGGGGTATTGCCGGGTGTGGGGGGTGAGGGGAGTGTGGGGTGGGACTGGGTGGGGTATCACTGGGTGTGGGGGTGTGGGGGGTGAGGGGAGAGTGGGGTGGGACTGGGTGGGGTATTGCCGGGAGTGGGGGGTGTGGGGTGGGACTGGGTGGGGTATTGCCGGGAGTGGGGGGTGAGGGGGGTGAGGGGAGAGTGGGGTGGGACTGGGTGGGGTATCACTGGGTGTGGGGAGAGTGGGGTGGGACTGGGTGGGGTATTACTGGGTGTGGGGAGAGTGGGGTGGGACTGGGTGGGGTGTTACTGGGTGTGGGGAGAGTGGGGTGGGACTGGGTGGGGTATTACTGGGTGTGGGGGGTGTGGGGGGTGAGGGGAGAGTGGCTGGGACTGGGTGGGGTATTGCCGGGAGTGGGGGGTGAGGGGGGTGTGGGGTGGTACTGGGGTGGGGTATTACTGGGTGTGGGGAGAGTGGGGTGGGACTGGGTGGGTATTACTGGGTGTGGGGAGAGTGGGGTGGGACTGGGTGGGGTATTACTGGGTGCGGGGGGTGTGAGGGGAGAGTGGCTGGGACTGGGTGGGGTATTGCCGGGAGTGGGGGGTGAGGGGAGAGTGGGGTGGGACTGGGTGGGGTGGGACTGGGTGGGGTATTGCCGGGAGTGGGGGGTGAGGGTAGAGTGGGGTGGGACTGGGTGGGGTATTGCCGGGAGTGGGGGATGAGGGGAGAGTGGGGTGGGACTGGGTGGGGTATTGCCGGGAGTGGGGGGTGTGGGGAGAGTGGGGTGGGACTGGGTGGGGTATTGCCGGGAGTGGGGGGTGAGGGGGGTGGGACTGGGTGGGGTATTACTGGGTGTGGGGGGTGAGGGGGGTGAGGGGGGTGTGGGGTGGGACTGTGTGGGGTATTGCCGGGAGTGGGGGGTGAGGGGGGTGGGACTGGGTGGGGTATTACTGGGTGTGGGGTGTGAGGGGGGTGAGGGGGTGTGGGGTGGGACTGGGTGGGGTATTGCCGGGAGTGGGGGTGAGGGGGTTGAGGGGAGAGTGGCTGGGACTGGGTGGGGTATTGCCGGGAGTGGGGGGTGAGGGGGGTGGGACTGGGTGGGGTATTACTGGGTGTGGGGGGTGAGGGGGGTGAGGGGGGTGTGGGGTGGGACTGGGTGGGGTATTGCCGGGAGTGGGGGGTGAGGGGGGTGGGACTGGGTGGGGTATTACTGGGTGTGGGGGGTGAGGGGGGTGAGGGGGGGTGTGGGGTGGGACTGGGTGGGTATTGCCGGGAGTGGGGGTGAGGGGGGTGAGGGGAGAGTGGCTGGGACTGGGTGGGGTATTGCCGGTAGTGTGGGGTGTGGGTGGGACTGGGTGGGGTATTGCCGGGAGTGGGGGGTGGGACTGGGTGGGGTATTGCCGGGAGTGGGGGTGAGGGGGGGTGAGGGGAGAGTGGGGTGGGACTGGGCGTGGTATAGCCGGGAGTGGGGGTGAGGGGGTGGGACTGGGCGGGGTATTGCCGGGAGTGGGGGGTTGAGGGGGGTGTGGGGTGGGACTGGGTGGGGTATTGCCGGGAGTGGGGGGTGTGGGGAGAGTGGGGTGGGACTGGGTGGGGTATTGCCGGGAGTGGGGGGTGAGGGGAGAGTGGGGTGGGACTGGGTGGGGTATTGCCGGGTGTGGGGGAGAGTGGGGTGGGACTGGTGGGGTATTACCGGGTGTGGGGGGTGAGGGGAGAGTGGGGTGGGTCTGGGTGGGGTATTGCCGGGTGTGGGGGGTGAGGGGAGAATGGGGTGGGACTGGGTGGGGTATTGCCGGGTGTGGGGAGAGTGGGGTAGGACTGGGTGGGGTATTACTGGGTGTGGGGGGTGTGGGGGGTGAGGGGAGAGTGGGGTGGGACTGGGTGGGGTATTGCCGGGTGTGGGTGTTGAGGGGAGAGTGGGGTGGGACTGGGTGGGGTATTACTGGGTGTGGGGAGAGTGGGGTGGGACTGGGTGGGGTATTGCCGGGTGTGGGGAGAGTGGGGTGGGACTGGGTGGGGTATTGCCGGGAGTGGGGGGTGTGGGGAGAATGGGGTGGGACTGGGTGGGGTATTGCTGGGAGTGGGGAGAGTGGGGTTGGACTGGGTGGGGTATTACTGGGTGTGGGGGGTGAGGGGAGAGTGGGGTGGGACTGGGTGGGGTATTGCCGGGTGTGGGGGTTGAGGGGAGAGGGGGGTGGGACTGGGTGGGGTATTGCCGGGTGAGGGGAGAGTGGGGTGGGACTGGGTGGGGTATTAACAGGTGTGGGGAGAGTGGGATCAGACTGGGTGGGGTATTACCGGGGTGTGGGGAGAGTGGGGTTAGACTGGGTGGGGTATTACCGGATGTGGGGGGTGAGGGGAGAGTGGGGTTAGACTGGGTGGGGTATTAATGTGTGTGGGGAGAGTGGGGTCGGACTGGGTGGGGTATTACCGGGTGTGGGGGGCGAGGGGAGAGTGGGGTTAGACTGGCTGGGGTATTAAAGGGTGCTGGGAGTGAGGGGACAGTGGGATTAGAATGGGTGGGGTATTAACGGGTGTGGGGGGCGAGGGGAGAGTGGGATCAGACTGGGTAGGGTATTACCGGGTGTGGGGAGAGTGGGGTTAGACTGGGTGGGGTAGTAACGGGTGTGGGGGGTGAGGGGAAAGTGGGATCAGACTGGGTGGGGTATTACCGGGTGTGGGGAGAGTGGGATTGGACTGGGTGGGGTATTACTGGGTGTGGGGAGAGTGGGCTTAGACTGGGTGGGGTATTACCGGGTGTGGGGAGAGTGGGATCAGACTGGGTGGGGTATTACTGGGTGTGGGGAGAGTGGGATCAGACTGGGTAGGGTATTACTGGGGCGAGTGGGGTGGAACTGGGTGAGGTATTACCGGGTGTGGGGGTTGAGGGAAGGTGGGGTTAGACTGGGTGGGGTATTACCGGGTGTGGGGAGTGAGGTGAGAGTGGGATCAGACTGGGTGGGATATGAAAGGGTGTGGGGAGTGAGGGGAGAGTGGGACAAGACTGGGTGGGATATTAACGGGTGTGGGGAGTGAGGGGAGAGTGGGACAAGACTGGGTGGGATATTAAAGGGTGTGGGGAGTGAGGGGAGAGTGGGACAAGACTGGGTGGGATATTAAAGGGTGTGGGGAGTGAGGGGAGAGTGGGATTAGACTGGGTGGGATATTAAATTGTGTGGGGAGTGACGGGGAGAGTGGGATTAGACTGGGTGGGATATTAACGGGTGCGGGGAGTGAGGGGAGAGTTGGGTTAGACTGGGTGGGATATTAAAGGGTGTGGGGAGTGAGGGGAGAGTGGGATTAGATTGGGTGGGATATTAAAGTGTGCGGGGAGTGAGGGGAGAGTGAGTTTGGACTGGGTGGGATATTAACGGGTGCGGGGAGTGAGGGGAGAGTGGGATTAGACTGGGTGGGATATTAAAAGGTGCGGGGAGTGAGGGGAGAGTGGGTTTGGACTGGGTGGGATATTAACGGGTGCGGGGAGTGAGGGGAGAGTGGGATTAGACTGGGTGGGATATTAAAGGGTGCGGGGGGTGAGGGGGAGAGTGGGATTAGACTGGGTGTGGTATTAAAGGGTGCGGTGAGCGAGGGGAGAGTGCGGTTGGACTGGGTGGGGTATTGCCGGGTGTGGGGAGAGTGGGGTTGGACTGGGTGGGGTATTGCCGGGTGTGGGAGAGTGGGGTTGGACTGGGTGTGGTATTGCCGGGTTGTGGGGGAGAGTGGGGTGGGACTGGGTGGGGTATTGCCGGGTGTGGGGAGAGTGGGGTTGGACTGGGTGGGGTATTACCGGGTGTGGGGAGAGTGGGGTGGGACTGGGTGGGGTATTGCCGGTGTGGGGAGAGTGGGGTTGGACTGGGTGGGGTATTACCGGGTGTGGGGAGAGTGGGGTCGGACTGGGTGGGGTATTACCGGGTGTGGGGTGAGTGGGGGTGGGACTGGGTGGGGTATTGCCGGGTGTGGGGAGAGTGGGGTCGGACTGGGTGGGGTATTGCCGGGTGTGGGGAGAGTGGGGTTGGACTGGGTGGGGTATTGCCGGGTGTGGGGAGAGTGGGGTCGGACTGGGTGGGGTATTGCCGGGTGTGGGGAGAGTGGGGTTGGACTGGGTGGGGTATTACCGGGTGTGGGGAGAGTGGGGTGGACTGGGTGGGGTATTGCCGGGTGTGGGGAGAGTGGGGTAGGACTGGGTGGGCTATTACCGGGTGTGGGGTGTGAGGGGAGAGTGGGGTCGGACTGGGTGGGGTATTGCCGGGTGTGGGGAGAGTGGGGTTGGACTGGGTGGGGTATTACCGGGTGTGGGGAGAGTAGGGTCGGACTGGGTGGGGTATTACCGGGTGTGGGGAGAGTTGGGGATGGGCTGGGTGGGGTATTGCCGGGTGTGGGGCGAGTGGGGTTGGGCTGGGTGGGGTATTGCCGGGTATGTGGCGAGTGGGGTTGGGCTGGGTGGGGTATTGCCGGGTGTGGGGGGTGAGGGGAGTGTGGGGTGGGACTGGGTGGGGTATCACTGGGTGTGGGGGGTGAGGGGAGAGTGGGGTGGGACTGGGTGGGGTATTGCCGGGAGTGGGGGGTGTGGGGTGGGACTGGGTGGGGTATTGCCGGAGTGGGGGGTGAGGGGGGTGAGGGGAGAGTGGGGTGGGACTGGGTGGGGTATCACTGGGTGTGGGGAGAGTGGGGTGGGACTGGGTGGGGTATTACTGGGTGTGGGGAGAGTGGGGTGGGACTGGGTGGGGTGTTACTGGGTGTGGGGAGAGTGGGGTGGGACTGGGTGGGGTATTACTGGGTGTGGGGGGTGTGGGGGGTGAGGGGAGAGTGGCTGGGACTGGGTGGGGTATTGCCGGGAGTGGGGGGTGAGGGGGGTGTGGGGTGGTACTGGGTGGGGTATTACTGGGTGTGGGGAGAGTGGGGTGGGACTGGGTGGGGTATTACTGGGTGTGGGGAGAGTGGGGTGGGACTGGGTGGGGTATTACTGGGTGCGGGGGGTGTGAGGGGAGAGTGGCTGGGACTGGGTGGGGTATTGCCGGGAGTGGGGGGTGAGGGGAGAGTGGGGTGGGACTGGGTGGGGTGGGACTGGGTGGGGTATTGCCGGGAGTGGGGGGTGAGGGTAGAGTGGGGTGGGACTGGGTGGGGTATTGCCGGGAGTGGGGGATGAGGGGAGAGTGGGGTGGGACTGGGTGGGGTATTGCCGGGAGTGGGGGGTGTGGGGAGAGTGGGGTGGGACTGGGTGGGGTATTGCCGGGAGTGGGGGGTGAGGGGGGTGGGACTGGGTGGGGTATTACTGGGTGTGGGGGGTGAGGGGGGTGAGGGGGGTGTGGGGTGGGACTGTGTGGGGTATTGCCGGGAGTGGGGGGTGAGGGGGGTGGGACTGGGTGGGGTATTACTGGGTGTGGGGGGTGAGGGGGGTGAGGGGGGTGTGGGGTGGGACTGGGTGGGGTATTGCCGGGAGTGGGGGTGAGGGGGTTGAGGGGAGAGTGGCTGGGACTGGGTGGGGTATTGCCGGGAGTGGGGGGTGAGGGGGGTGGGACTGGGTGGGGTATTACTGGGTGTGGGGGGTGAGGGGGGTGTGGGGTGGGACTGGGTGGGGTATTGCCGGGAGTGGGGGGTGAGGGGGGTGGGACTGGGTGGGGTATTACTGGGTGTGGGGGGTGAGGGGGGTGTGGGGTGGGACTGGGTGGGGTATTGCCGGGAGTGGGGGTGAGGGGGGTGAGGGGAGAGTGGCTGGGACTGGGTGGGGTATTGCCGGTAGTGTGGGGTGTGGGGTGGGACTGGGTGGGGTATTGCCGGGAGTGGGGGGTGGGACTGGGTGGGGTATTGCCGGGAGTGGGGGTGAGGGGGGTGAGGGGAGAGTGGGGTGGGACTGGGCGTGGTATAGCCGGGAGTGGGGGTGAGGGGGTGGGACTGGGCGGGGTATTGCCGGGAGTGGGGGGTTGAGGGGGGTGTGGGGTGGGACTGGGTGGGGTATTGCCGGGAGTGGGGGGTGTGGGGAGAGTGGGGTGGGACTGGGTGGGGTATTGCCGGGAGTGGGGGGTGAGGGGAGAGTGGGGTGGGACTGGGTGGGGTATTGCCGGGTGTGGGGAGAGTGGGGTGGGACTGGGTGGGGTATTACCGGGTGTGGGGGGTGAGGGGAGAGTGGGGTGGGTCTGGGTGGGGTATTGCCGGGTGTGGGGGGTGAGGGGAGAATGGGGTGGGACTGGGTGGGGTATTGCCGGGTGTGGGGAGAGTGGGGTAGGACTGGGTGGGGTATTACTGGGTGTGGGGGGTGTGGGGGGTGAGGGGAGAGTGGGGTGGGACTGGGTGGGGTATTGCCGGGTGTGGGTGTTGAGGGGAGAGTGGGGTGGGACTGGGTGGGGTATTACTGGGTGTGGGGAGAGTGGGGTGGGACTGGGTGGGGTATTGCCGGGTGTGGGGAGAGTGGGGTGGGACTGGGTGGGGTATTGCCGGGAATGGGGGGTGTGGGGAGAATGGGGTGGGACTGGGTGGGGTATTGCTGGGAGTGGGGAGAGTGGGGTTGGACTGGGTGGGGTATTACTGGGTGTGGGGGGTGAGGGGAGAGTGGGGTGGGACTGGGTGGGGTATTGCCGGGTGTGGGGGTTGAGGGGAGAGTGGGGTGGGACTGGGTGGGGTATTGCCGGGTGTGGGGAGAGTGGGGTTGGACTGGGTGGGGTATTGCCGGGTGTGGGGTGAGTGGGGTCGGACTGGGTGTGGTATTACCGGGTGTGGGGGGTGAGGGGGGTGTGGGGTTGGACTGGGTGGGGTATTACTGGGTGTGGGGGGTGAGGGGGGTGTGGGGTGGGACTGGGTGGGGTATTACTGGGTGTGGGGGGTTAGGGGGGTGTGCGGTGGGACTGGGTGGGGTATTGCCGGGAGTGGGGGTTGTGGGGTGGGACTGGGAGGGGTATTACTGGGTGTGGGGGGTGAGGGGAGAGTGGCTGGGACTGGGTGGGGTATTGCCGGGAGTGGGGAGAGTGGGTTGGGACTGGGTGGGGTATTCCTGGGTGTGGGGGGTGAGGGGAGAGTGGGGTGGGACTGGGTGGGGTATTGCTGGGTGTGGGGGGTGAGGGGGGTGAGGGGTGGGACTGGGTGGGGTATTACTCGGTGTGGGGGGTAAGGGGAGAGTGGGGTGGGACTGGGTGGGGTATTACTGGGTGTGGGGGGTGTGGGGGGTGAGGGGAGAGTGGCTGGGACTGGGTGGGGTATTGCCTGGAGTGGGGAGAGTGGGGTGGGACTGGGTGGGGTATTCCTGGGTGTGGGGGGTGAGGGGAGAGTGGGGTGGTACTGGGTGGGGTATTGCCGGGAGTGGGGGGTGTGGGGGGTGAGTGGAGAGTGGGGTGGGACTGGGTGGGGTATTACTGGGTGTGGGGGGTGTGGGGGGTGAGTGGGGTGGGACTGGGTGGGGTATTGCCGGGAGTGGGGGGTGTGGGGGGTGAGGGGAGAGTGGGGTGGGACTGGGTTGGGTATTGCCGGGAGTGGGGGGTGTGGGGAGAGTGGTTGGACTGGGTGGGATATTAACGGGTGTGGGGAGAGTGGGATCAGACTGGGTGGGGTATTACCGGGTGTGGGGAGAGTGGGGTTAGACTGGGTGGGGTATTAACAGGTGTGGGGGGTGAGGGGAGAGTGGGGTTAGACTGGGTGGGGTATTACCGGATGTGGGGGGTGAGGGGAGAGTGGGGTTAGACTGGGTGGGGTATTAATGTGTGTGGGGAGAGTGGGGTCGGACTGGGTGGGGTATTACCGGGTGTGGGGGGCGAGGGGAGAGTGGGGTTAGACTGGCTGGGGTATTAAAGGGTGCTGGGAGTGAGGGGATAGTGGGATTAGAATGGGTGGGGTATTAACGGGTGTGGGGGGCGAGGGGAGAGTGGGATCAGACTGGGTAGGGTATTACCGGGTGTGGGGAGAGTGGGGTTAGACTAGGTGGGGTAGTAACGGGTGTGGGGGGTGAGGGGAGAGTGGGATCAGACTGGGTGGGGTATTACCAGGTGTGGGGAGAGTGGGATTGGACTGGGTGGGGTATTACTGGGTGTGGGGAGAGTGGGCTTAGACTGGGTGGGGTATTACCGGGTGTGGGGAGAGTGGGATCAGACTGGGTGGGGTATTACTGGGTGTGGGGGGTGTGGGGAGAGTGGGATCAGACTGGGTGGGGTATTACTGGGTGTGGGGCGAGTGGGGTGGAACTGGGTGAGGTATTACCGGGTGTGGGGGTTGAGGGGAAAGTGGGGTTAGACTGGGTGGGGTATTACCGGGTGTGGGGAGCGAGGGGAGAGTGGGATCAGACTGGGTGGGATATTAAAGGGTGCGGGGAGTGAGGGGAGAGTGGGACAAGACTGGGTGGGATATTAAAGGGTGCGGGGAGTGAGGGGAGAGTTGGTTTGGACTGGGTGGGATATTAAAGGGTGTGGGGAGTGAGGGGAGAGTGGGATTAGACTGGGTGGGATATTAAAGGGTGCGGGGGGGTGAGGGGGAGAGTGGGATTAGACTGGGTGTGGTACTAAAGGGTGCGGTGAGCGAGGGGAGAGTGGGGTTGGACTGGGTGGGGTATTGCCGGGTGTGGGGAGAGTGGGGTTGGACTGGGTGGGGTATTGCCGGGTGTGGGGAGAGTGGGGTTGGACTGGGTGTGGTATTGCCGGGTGTGGGGAGAGTGGGGTGGGACTGGGTGGGGTATTGCCGGGTGTGGGGAGAGTGGGGTTGGACTGGGTGGGGTATTACCGGATGTGGGGAGAGTGGGGAGAGTGGGGTGGGACTGGGTGGGGTATTACCGGGTGTGGGGAGAGTGGGGTCGGACTGGGTGGGGTATTACCGGGTGTGGGGTGAGTGGGGTGGGACTGGGTGGGGTATTGCCGGGTGTGGGGAGAGTGGGGTTGGACTGGGTGGGGTATTGCCGGGTGTGGGGAGAGTGGGGTCGGACTGGGTGGGGTGTTGCCGGGTGTGGGGAGAGTAGGGTCGGACTGGGTGGGGTATTGCCGTGTGTGGGGAGAGTGGGGTTGGACTGGGTGGGGTGTTGCCGGGTGTGGGGAGAGTGGGGTCGGACTGGGTGGGGTATTGCCGGGTGTGGGGAGAGTGGGGTTGGACTGGGTGGGGTATTAACGGGTGTGGGGAGAGTGGGGTTAGACTGGGTGGGTTATTAACAGGTGTGGGGGGTGAGGGGAGAGTGGGGTTAGACTGGGTGGGGTATTACCGGATGTGGGGGGTGAGGGGAGAGTGGGGTTAGACTGGGTGGGGTATTAATGTGTGTGGGGAGAGTGGGGTCGGACTGGGTGGGGTATTACCGGGTGTGGGGGGTGAGGGGAGAGTGGGGTTAGACTGGGTGGGGTATTACCGGGTGTGGGGGGCGAGGGGAGAGTGGGGTTAGACTGGCTGGGGTATTAAAGGGTGCTGGGAGTGAGGGGACAGTGGGATTAGAATGGGTGGGGTATTAACGGGTGTGGGGGGCGAGGGGAGAGTGGGATCAGACTGGGTAGGGTATTACCGGGTGTGGGGAGAGTGGGATTGGACTGGGTGGGGTATTACTGGGTGTGGGGAGAGTGGGCTTAGACTGGGTGGGGTATTACCGGGTGTGGGGGGTTGTGGGGAGAGTGGGATCAGACTGGGTGGGGTATTGCCGGGTGTGGGGGGTGTGGGGAGAGTGGGATCAGATTGGGTGGGGTATTACTGGGTGTGGGGCGAGTGGGGTGGAACTGGGTGAGGTATTACCGGGTGTGGGGGTTGAGGGGAAAGTGGGGTTAGACTGGGTGGGGTATTACCGGGTGTGGGGTGTGAGGTGAGAGTGGGATCAGACTGGGTGGGATATTAAAGGGTGTGGGGAGTGAGGGGAGAGTGGGACAAGACTGGGTGGGATATTAAAGGGTGCGGGGAGTGACGGGGAGAGTGGGATTAGACTGGGTGGGATATTAAATTGTGTGGGGAGTGACGGGGAGAGTGGGATTAGACTGGGTGGGATATTAAAGAGTGAGGGGAGAGTGGGACAAGACTGGGTGGGATATTAAAGGGTGCGGGGAGTGACGGGGAGAGTGGGATTAGACTGGGTGGGATATTAAATTGTGTGGGGAGTGACGGGGAGAGTGGGATTAGACTGGGTGGGATATTAAAGGGTGCGGGGAGTGACGGGAGAGTGGGATTAGACTGGGTGGGATATTAAAGGGTGCGGGGAGTGAGGGGAGAGTGGGTTTGGACTGGGTGGGATATTAACGGGTGCGGGGAGTGAGGGGAGAGTGGGATTAGACTGGGTGGGATATTAAAGGGTGCGGGGGGTGAGGGGGAGAGTGGGATTAGACTGGGTGTGGTATTAAAGGGTGCGGTGAGCGAGGGGAGAGTGGGGTTGGACTGGGTGGGGTATTGCCGGGTGTGGGGAGAGTGGGGTTGGACTGGGTGGGGTATTGCCGGGTGTGGGGAGAGTGGGGTTGGACTGGGTGTGGTATTGCCGGGTGTGGGGAGAGTGGGGTGGGACTGGGTGGGGTATTGCCGGGTGTGGGGAGAGTGGGGTGGGACTGGGTGGGGTATTACCGGGTGTGGGGGGTGAGGGGAGAGTGGGGTGGGACTGGGTGGGGTATTGCCGGGTGTGGGGAGAGTGGGGTTGGACTGCGTGGGGTATTGCCGGGTGTGGGGAGAGTGGGGTGGGACTGGGTGGGGTATTACCGGGTGTGGGGAGAGTGGGATTAGACTGGGTGGGGTATTGCCGGGTGTGGGGAGAGTGGGGTCGGACTGGGTGGGGTATTGCCGGGTGTGGGGAGAGTGGGGTTGGACTGGGTGGGGTATTGCCGGGTGTGGGGAGAGTGGGGTCGGACTGGGTGGGGTGTTGCCGGGTGTGGGGAGAGTGGGGTCGGACTGGGTGGGGTATTGCTGGGAGTGGGGAGAGTGGGGTTGGACTGGGTGGGGTATTACTGGGTGTGGGGGGTGTGGGGGGTGAGGGGAGAGTGGGGTGGGACTGGGTGGGGTATTGCCGAGTGTGGGGGTTGAGGGGAGAGTGGGGTGGGACTGGGTGGGGTATTGCCGGGTGTGGGGAGAGTGGGGTTGGACTGGGTGGGGTATTGCCGGGTGTGGGGTGAGTGGGGTCGGACTGGGTGTGGTATTACCGGGTGTGGGGGGTGAGGGGGGTGTGGGGTTGGACTGGGTGGGGTATTACTGGGTGTGGGGGGGGTGGGGGGTGAGGGGGGTGTGGGGTGGGACTGGGTGGGGTATTACTGGGTGTGGGGGGTTAGGGGGGTGTGCGGTGGGACTGGGTGGGGTATTGCCGGGAGTGGGGGTTGTGGGGTGGGACTGGGAGTGGTATTACTGGGTGTGGGGGGTGAGGGGAGAGTGGCTGGGACTGGGTGGGGTATTGCCGGGAGTGGGGAGAGTGGGTTGGGACTGGGTGGGGTATTCCTGGGTGTGGGGGGTGAGGGGAGAGTGGGGTGGGACTGGGTGGGGTATTGCTGGGTGTGGGGGGTGAGGGGGGTGAGGGGTGGGACTGGGTGGGGTATTACTCGGTGTGGGGTGTGAGGGGAGAGTGGGGTGGGACTGGGTGGGGTATTACTGGGTGTGGGGGGTGTGGGGGGTGAGGGGAGAGTGGCTGGGACTGGGTGGGGTATTGCCTGGAGTGGGGAGAGTGGGGTGGGACTGGGTGGGGTATTCCTGGGTGTGGGGGGTGAGGGGAGAGTGGGGTGGTACTGGGTGGGGTATTGCCGGGTGTGGGGGGTGAGGGGAGAGTGGGGTGGGACTGGGTGGGGTATTACTGGGTGTGGGGTGTGAGGTGAGAGTGGGATCAGACTGGGTGGGATATTAAAGGGTGTGGGGAGTGAGGGGAGAGTGGGACAAGACTGGGTGGGATATTAAAGGGTGCGGGGAGTGACGGGGAGAGTGGGATTAGACTGGGTGGGATATTAAATTGTGTGGGGAGTGACGGGGAGAGTGGGATTAGACTGGGTGGGATATTAAAGGGTGCGGGGAGTGACGGGAGAGTGGGATTAGACTGGGTGGGATATTAAAGGGTGCGGGGAGTGAGGGGAGAGTGGGTTTGGACTGGGTGGGATATTAACGGGTGCGGGGAGTGAGGGGAGAGTGGGATTAGACTGGGTGGGATATTAAAGGGTGCGGGGGGTGAGGGGGAGAGTGGGATTAGACTGGGTGTGGTATTAAAGGGTGCGGTGAGCGAGGGGAGAGTGGGGTTGGACTGGGTGGGGTATTGCCGGGTGTGGGGAGAGTGGGGTTGGACTGGGTGGGGTATTGCCGGGTGTGGGGAGAGTGGGGTTGGACTGGGTGTGGTATTGCCGGGTGTGGGGAGAGTGGGGTGGGACTGGGTGGGGTATTGCTGGGTGTGGGGAGAGTGGGGTGGGACTGGGTGGGGTATTACCGGGTGTGGGGGGTGAGGGGAGAGTGGGGTGGGACTGGGTGGGGTATTGCCGGGTGTGGGGAGAGTGGGGTTGGACTGCGTGGGGTATTGCCGGGTGTGGGGAGAGTGGGGTGGGACTGGGTGGGGTATTACCGGGTGTGGGGAGAGTGGGATTAGACTGGGTGGGGTATTGCCGGGTGTGGGGAGAGTGGGGTCGGACTGGGTGGGGTATTGCCGGGTGTGGGGAGAGTGGGGTTGGACTGGGTGGGGTATTGCCGGGTGTGGGGAGAGTGGGGTCGGACTGGGTGGGGTGTTGCCGGGTGTGGGGAGAGTGGGGTCGGACTGGGTGGGGTATTGCTGGGAGTGGGGAGAGTGGGGTTGGACTGGGTGGGGTATTACTGGGTGTGGGGGGTGTGGGGGGTGAGGGGAGAGTGGGGTGGGACTGGGTGGGGTATTGCCGAGTGTGGGGGTTGAGGGGAGAGTGGGGTGGGACTGGGTGGGGTATTGCCGGGTGTGGGGAGAGTGGGGTTGGACTGGGTGGGGTATTGCCGGGTGTGGGGTGAGTGGGGTCGGACTGGGTGTGGTATTACCGGGTGTGGGGGGTGAGGGGGGTGTGGGGTTGGACTGGGTGGGGTATTACTGGGTGTGGGGGGGGTGGGGGGTGAGGGGGGTGTGGGGTGGGACTGGGTGGGGTATTACTGGGTGTGGGGGGTTAGGGGGGTGTGCGGTGGGACTGGGTGGGGTATTGCCGGGAGTGGGGGTTGTGGGGTGGGACTGGGAGTGGTATTACTGGGTGTGGGGTGTGAGGGGAGAGTGGCTGGGACTGGGTGGGGTATTGCCGGGAGTGGGGAGAGTGGGTTGGGACTGGGTGGGGTATTCCTGGGTGTGGGGGGTGAGGGGAGAGTGGGTTGGGACTGGGTGGGGTATTGCTGGGTGTGGGGGGTGAGGGGGGTGAGGGGTGGGACTGGGTGGGGTATTACTCGGTGTGGGGGGTGAGGGGAGAGTGGGGTGGGACTGGGTGGGGTATTACTGGGTGTGGGGGGTGTGGGGGGTGAGGGGAGAGTGGCTGGGACTGGGTGGGGTATTGCCTGGAGTGGGGAGAGTGGGGTGGGACTGGGTGGGGTATTCCTGGGTGTGGGGGGTGAGGGGAGAGTGGGGTGGTACTGGGTGGGGTATTGCCGGGTGTGGGGGGTGAGGGGAGAGTGGGGTGGGACTGGGTGGGGTATTACTGGGTGTGGGGGGTGTGGGGGGTGAGGGGAGAGTGGGGTGGGACTGGGTGGGGTATTGCCGGGAGTGAGGGGTGTGGGGGGTGAGGGGAGAGTGGGGTGGGACTGGGTGGGGTATTGCCGGGAGTGGGGGGTGTGGGGAGAGTGGTTGGACTGGGTGGGATATTAACGGGTGTGGGGAGAGTGGGATCAGACTGGGTGGGGTATTACCGGGTGTGGGGAGAGTGGGGTTAGACTGGGTGGGGTATTAACAGGTGTGGGGGGTGAGGGGAGAGTGGGGTTAGACTGGGTGGGGTATTACCGGATGTGGGGGGTTAGGGGAGAGTGGGGTTAGACTGGGTGGGGTATTAATGTGTGTGGGGAGAGTGGGGTCGGACTGGGTGGGGTATTACCGGGTGTGGGGGGCGAGGGGAGAGTGGGGTTAGACTGGCTGGGGTATTAAAGGGTGCTGGGAGTGAGGGGATAGTGGGATTAGAATGGGTGGGGTATTAACGGGTGTGGGGGGGCGAGGGGAGAGTGGGATCAGACTGGGTAGGGAATTACCGGGTGTGGGGAGAGTGGGGTTAGACTGGGTGGGGTAGTAACGGGTGTGGGGGGTGAGGGGAGAGTGGGATCAGACTGGGTGGGGTATTACCAGGTGTGGGGAGAGTGGGATTGGACTGGGTGGGGTATAACTGGGTGTGGGGAGAGTGGGCTTAGACTGGGTGGGGTATTACCGGGTGTGGGGAGAGTGGGATCAGACTGGGTGGGGTATTACTGGGTGTGGGGGGTGTGGGGAGAGTGGGATCAGACTGGGTGGGGTATTACTGGGTGTGGGGCGAGTGGGGTGGAACTGGGTGAGGTATTACCGGGTGTGGGGGTTGAGGGAAAAGTGGGGTTAGACTGGGTGGGGTATTACCGGGTGTGGGGAGCGAGGGGAGTGTGGGATCAGACTGGGTGGGATATTAAAGGGTGTGGGGAGTGAGGGGAGAGTGGGACAAGACTGGGTGGGATATTAAAGGGTGCGGGGAGTGAGGGGAGAGTGGGTTTGGACTGGGTGGGATATTAAAGGGTGTGGGGAGTGAGGGGAGAGTGGGATTAGACTGGGTGGGATATTAAAGGGTGCGGGGGGTGAGGGGGAGAGTGGGATTAGACTGGGTGGGATATTAAAGGGTGCGGGGGGTGAGGGGGAGAGTGGGATTAGACTGGGTGTGGTATTAAAGGGTGCGGTGAGCGAGGGGAGAGTGGGGTTGGACTGGGTGGGGTATTGCCGGGTGTGGGGAGAGTGGGGTTGGACTGGGTGGGGTATTGCCGGGTGTGGGGAGAGTGGGGTTGGACTGGGTGTGGTATTGCCGGGTGTGGGGAGAGTGGGGTGGGACTGGGTGGGGTATTGCCGGGTGTGGGGAGAGTGGGGTTGGACTGGGTGGGGTATTACCGGGTGTGGGGAGAGTGGGGAGAGTGGGGTGGGACTGGGTGGGGTATTACCGGGTGTGGGGAGAGTGGGGTCGGACTGGGTGGGGTATTACCGGGTGTGGGGTGAGTGGGGTGGGACTGGGTGGGGTATTGCCGGGTGTGGGGAGAGTGGGGTTGGACTGGGTGGGGTATTGCCGGGTGTGGGGAGAGTGGGGTCGGACTGGGTGGGGTGTTGCCGGGTGTGGGGAGAGTGGGGTCGGACTGGGTGGGGTATTGCCGTGTGTGGGGAGAGTGGGGTTGGACTGGGTGGGGTGTTGCCGGGTGTGGGGAGAGTGGGGTCGGACTGGGTGGGGTATTGCCGGGTGTGGGGAGAGTGGGGTTGGACTGGGTGGGGTATTAAAGGGTGCTGGGAGTGAGGGGACAGTGGGATTAGAATGGGTGGGGTATTAACGGGTGTGGGGGGCGAGGGGAGAGTGGGATCAGACTGGGTAGGGTATTACCGGGTGTGGGGAGAGTGGGGTTAGACTGGGTGGGGTAGTAACGGGTGTGGGGGGTGAGGGGACAGTGGGATCAGACTGGGTGGGGTATTACCGGGTGTGGGGAGAGTGGGATTGGACTGGGTGGGGTATTACTGGGTGTGGGGAGAGTGGGCTTAGACTGGGTGGGGTATTACCGGGTGTGGGGGGTGTGGGGAGAGTGGGATCAGACTGGGTGGGGTATTAACGGGTGTGGGGGGTGTGGGGAGAGTGGGATCAGACTGGGTGGGGTATTACTGGGTGTGGGGCGAGTGGGGTGGAACTGGGTGGGGTATTACCGGGTGTGGGGAGTGAGGGGGAGAGTGGGATTAGACTGGGTGGGATATTAACGGGTGCGGGGAGTGAGGGGAGAGTGGGATTAGACTGGGTGGGATATTAAAGGGTGCGGGGGATGAGGGGGAGAGTGGGGTTGGACTGGGTGTGGTATTGCCGGGTGTGGGGAGAGTGGGGTTGGACTGGGTGGGGTATTGCCGGGTGTGGGGAGAGTAGGGTCGGACTGGGTGGGGTATTGCCGGGTGTGGGGAGAGTAGGGTCGGACTGGGTGGGGTATTGCCGGGTGTGGGGAGAGTGGGGTGGGACTGGGTGTGGTATTACCGGGTGTGGGGAGAGTGGGGAGAGTGGGGTGGGACTGGGTGGGGTATTACTGGGTGTGGGGGGTGTGGGGGGTGAGGGGAGAGTGGGGTGGGACTGGGTGGGGTATTGCCGGGAGTGGGGGGTGTGGGGGGTGAGGGGAGAGTGGGGTGGGACTGGGTGGGGTATTGCCGGGAGTGGGGGGTGTGGGGAGAGTGGTTGGACTGGGTGGGATATTAACGGGTGTGGGGAGAGTGGGATCAGACTGGGTGGGGTATTACCGGGTGTGGGGAGAGTGGGGTTAGACTGGGTGGGGTATTAACAGGTGTGGGGGGTGAGGGGAGAGTGGGGTTAGACTGGGTGGGGTATTACCGGATGTGGGGCGTTAGGGGAGAGTGGGGTTAGACTGGGTGGGGTATTAATGTGTGTGGGGAGAGTGGGGTCGGACTGGGTGGGGTATTACCGGGTGTGGGGGGCGAGGGGAGAGTGGGGTTAGACTGGCTGGGGTATTAAAGGGTGCTGGGAGTGAGGGGATAGTGGGATTAGAATGGGTGGGGTATTAACGGGTGTGGGGGGGCGAGGGGAGAGTGGGATCAGACTGGGTAGGGAATTACCGGGTGTGGGGAGAGTGGGGTTAGACTGGGTGGGGTAGTAATGGGTGTGGGGGGTGAGGGGAGAGTGGGATCAGACTGGGTGGGGTATTACCAGGTGTGGGGAGAGTGGGATTGGACTGGGTGGGGTATAACTGGGTGTGGGGAGAGTGGGCTTAGACTGGGTGGGGTATTACCGGGTGTGGGGAGAGTGGGATCAGACTGGGTGGGGTATTACTGGGTGTGGGGGGTGTGGGGAGAGTGGGATCAGACTGGGTGGGGTATTACTGGGTGTGGGGCGAGTGGGGTGGAACTGGGTGAGGTATTACCGGGTGTGGGGGTTGAGGGAAAAGTGGGGTTAGACTGGGTGGGGTATTACCGGGTGTGGGGAGCGAGGGGAGTGTGGGATCAGACTGGGTGGGATATTAAAGGGTGTGGGGAGTGAGGGGAGAGTGGGACAAGACTGGGTGGGATATTAAAGGGTGCGGGGAGTGAGGGGAGAGTGGGTTTGGACTGGGTGGGATATTAAAGGGTGTGGGGAGTGAGGGGAGAGTGGGATTAGACTGGGTGGGATATTAAAGGGTGCGGGGGGTGAGGGGGAGAGTGGGATTAGACTGGGTGGGATATTAAAGGGTGCGGGGGGTGAGGGGGAGAGTGGGATTAGACTGGGTGTGGTATTAAAGGGTGCGGTGAGCGAGGGGAGAGTGGGGTTGGACTGGGTGGGTTATTGCCGGGTGTGGGGAGAGTGGGGTTGGACTGGGTGGGGTATTGCCGGGTGTGGGGAGAGTGGGGTTGGACTGGGTGTGGTATTGCCGGGTGTGGGGAGAGTGGGGTGGGACTGGGTGGGGTATTGCCGGGTGTGGGGAGAGTGGGGTTGGACTGGGTGGGGTATTACCGGGTGTGGGGAGAGTGGGGAGAGTGGGGTGGGACTGGGTGGGGTATTACCGGGTGTGGGGAGAGTGGGGTCGGACTGGGTGGGGTATTACCGGGTGTGGGGTGAGTGGGGTGGGACTGGGTGGGGTATTGCCGGGTGTGGGGAGAGTGGGGTTGGACTGGGTGGGGTATTGCCGGGTGTGGGGAGAGTGGGGTCGGACTGGGTGGGGTGTTGCCGGGTGTGGGGAGAGTGGGGTCGGACTGGGTGGGGTATTGCCGTGTGTGGGGAGAGTGGGGTTGGACTGGGTGGGGTGTTGCCGGGTGTGGGGAGAGTGGGGTCGGACTGGGTGGGGTATTGCCGGGTGTGGGGAGAGTGGGGTTGGACTGGGTGGGGTATTACTGGGTGGGGGGAGAGTGGGGTTAGACTGGGTGGGGTATTAACGGGTGTGGGGAGAGTGGGGTTAGACTGGGTGGGTTATTAACAGGTGTGGGGGGTGAGGGGAGAGTGGGGTTAGACTGGGTGGGGTATTACCGGATGTGGGGGGTGAGGGTAGAGTGGGGTTAGACTGGGTGGGGTATTAATGTGTGTGGGGAGAGTGGGGTCGGACTGGGTGGGGTATTACCGGGTGTGGGGGGCGAGGGGAGAGTGGGGTTAGACTGGCTGGGGTATTAAAGGGTGCTGGGAGTGAGGGGACAGTGGGATTAGAATGGGTGGGGTATTAACGGGTGTGGGGGGCGAGGGGAGAGTGGGATCAGACTGGGTAGGGTATTACCGGGTGTGGGGAGAGTGGGGTTAGACTGGGTGGGGTAGTAACGGGTGTGGGGGGTGAGGGGAGATTGGGATCAGACTGGGTGGGGTATTACTGGGTGTGGGGAGAGTGGGATTGGACTGGGTGGGGTATTACTGGGTGTGGGGAGAGTGGGCTTAGACTGGGTGGGGTATTACCGGGTGTGGGGGGGTGTGGGGAGAGAGGGATCAGACTGGGTGGGGTATTGCCGGGTGTGGGGAGAGTGGGATCAGATTGGGTGGGGTATTACTGGGTGTGGGGCGAGTGTGGTGGAACTGGGTGAGGTATTACCGGGTGTGGGGGTTGAGGGGAAAGTGGGGTTAGACTGGGTGGGGTATTACCGGGTGTGGGGAGTGAGGTGAGAGTGGGATCAGACTGGGTGGGATATTAAAGGGTGTGGGGAGTGAGGGGAGAGTGGGACAAGACTGGGTGGGATATTAAAGGGTGCGGGGAGTGACGGGGAGAGTGGGATTAGACTGGGTGGGATATTAAATTGTGTGGGGAGTGACGGGGAGAGTGGGATTAGACTGGGTGGGATATTAAAGGGTGTGGGGAGTGAGGGGAGAGTGGGACAAGACTGGGTGGGATATTAAAGGGTGCGGGGAGTGACGGGGAGAGTGGGATTAGACTGGGTGGGATATTAAATTGTGTGGGGAGTGACGGGGAGAGTGGGATTAGACTGGGTGGGATATTAAAGGTTGCGGGGAGTGAGGGGAGAGTGGGATTAGACTGGGTGGGATATTAAAGGGTGCGGGGAGTGAGGGGAGAGTGGGTTTGGACTGGGTGGGATATTAACGGGTGCGGGGAGTGAGGGGAGAGTGGGATTAGACTGGGTGGGATATTAAAGGGTGCGGGGGGTGAGGGGGAGAGTGGGATTAGACTGGGTGTTGTATTAAAGGGTGCGGTGAGCGAGGGGAGAGTGGGGTTGTACTGGGTGGGGTATTGCCGGGTGTGGGGAGAGTGGGGTTGGACTGGGTGGGGTATTGCCGGGTGTGGGGAGAGTGGGGTTGGACTGGGTGTGGTATTGCCGGGTGTGGGGAGAGTGGGGTGGGACTGGGTGGGGTATTGCCGGGTGTGGGGAGAGTGGGGTGGGACTGGGTGGGGTATTACCGGGTGTGGGGGGTGAGGGGAGAGTGGGGTGGGACTGGGTGGGGTATTGCCGGGTGTGGGGAGAGTGTGGTTGGACTGGGTGGGGTATTGCCGGGTGTGGGGAGAGTGGGGTGGGACTGGGTGGGGTATTACCGGGTGTGGGGAGAGTGGGATTAGACTGGGTGGGGTATTGCCGGGTGTGGGGAGAGTGGGGTCGGACTGGGTGGGGTATTGCCGGGTGTGGGGAGAGTGGGGTTGGACTGGGTGGGGTATTGCCGGGTGTGGGGAGAGTGGGGTCGGACTGGGTGGGGTGTTGCCGGGTGTGGGGAGAGTGGGGTCGGACTGGGTGGGGTATTGCCGGGTGTGGGGAGAGTGGGGTTGGACTGGGTGGGGTATTGCCGGGTGTGGGGAGAGTGGGGTCGGACTGGGTGGGGTATTGCCGGGTGTGGGGAGAGTGGGGTTGGACTGGGTGGGGTATTGCCGGGTGTGGGGAGAGTGGGGTTGGACTGGGTGGGGTATTGCCGGGTGTGGGGAGAGTGGGGTGGACTGGGTGGGGTATTGCCGGGTGTGGGGAGAGTGGGGTAGGACTGGGTGGGCTATTACAGGGTGTGGGGGGTGGGGGGAGAGTGGGGTCGGACTGGGTGGGGTATTGCCGGGTGTGGGGAGAGTGGGGTTGGACTGGGTGGGGTATTACCGGGTGTGGGGAGAGTGGGGTTGGGCTGGGTGGGGTATTGCCGGGTGTGGGGCGAGTTGGGTTGGGCTGGGTGGGGTATTGCCGGGTGTGTGGCGAGTGGGGTTGGGCTGGGTGGGGTATTGCCGGGAGTGGGGGGTGCGGGGGGTGAGGGGAGTGTGGGGTGGGACTGGGTGGGGTATCACTGGGTGTGGGGGGTGTGGGGGGTGAGGGGAGAGTGGGGTGGGACTGGGTGGGGTATTGCCGGGAGTGGGGGGTGTGGGGTGGGACTGGGTGGGGTATTGCCGGGAGTGGGGGGTGAGGGGAGAGTGGGGTGGGACTGGGTGGGGTATCACTGGGTGTGGGGAGAGTGGGGTGGGACTGGGTGGGGTATTACTGGGTGTGGGGAGAGTGGGGTGGGACTGGGTGGGGTATTACTGGGTGTGGGGAGAGTGTGGTGGGACTGGGTGGGGTATTACTTGGTGTGGGGGGTGTGGGGGGTGAGGGGAGAGTGGCTGGGACTGGGTGGGGTATTGCCGGGAGTGGGGGGTGAGGGGGGTGTGGGGTGGGACTGGGTGGGGTATTACTGGGTGTGGGGAGAGTGGGGTGGGACTGGGTGGGGTATTACTGGGTGTGGGGGGTGTGGGGGGTGAGGAGAGAGTGGGGTGGGACTGGGTGGGGTATTGCCAGGTGTGGGGAGAGTGGGGTGGGACTGGGTGGGGTATTACTGGGTGTGGGGAGAGTGGGGTGGGACTGGGTGGGGTATTGCCGGGTGTGGGTGTTGAGGGGAGAGTGGGGTGGGACTGGGTGGGGTATTACTGGGTGTGGGGAGAGTGGGGTGGGACTGGGTGGGGTATTGCCGGGTGTGGGGAGAGTGGGGTGGGACTGGGTGGGGTATTGCCGGGAGTGGGGGGTGTGGGGAGAATGGGGTGGGACTGGGTGGGGTATTGCCGGGAGTGGGGAGAATGGGGTTGGACTGGGTGGGGTTTTGCCGGGTGTGGGGAGAGTGGGGTTGGACTGGGTGGGGTATTGCCGGGTGTGGGGTGAGTGGGGTCGGACTGGGTGTGGTATTACCGGGTGTGGGGGGTGAGGGGGGTGTGGGGTTGGACTGGGTGGGGTATTACTGGGTGTGGGGGGGGTGGGGGGTGAGGGGGGTGTGGGGTGGGACTGGGTGGGGTATTACTGGGTGTGGGGGGTGAGGGGGGGGTGCGGTGGGACTGGGTGGGGTATTGCCGGGAGTGGGGGTTGTGGGGTGGGACTGGGTGGGGTATTACTGGGTGTTCGGGGTGTGGGGGGTGAGGGGAGAGTGGCTGGGACTGGGTGGGGTATTGCCGGGAGTGGGGAGAGTGGGTTGGGACTGGGTGGGGTATTCCTGGGTGTGGGGGGTGAGGGGAGAGTGGGGTGGGACTGGGTGGGGTATTGCTGGGTGTGGGGGGTGAGGGGGGTGAGGTGTGGGACTGGGTGGGGTATTACTCGGTGTGGGGGGTGACGGGAGAGTGGGGTGGGACTGGGTGGGGTATTACTGGGTGTGGGGGGTGTGGGGGGTGAGGGGAGAGTGGCTGGGACTGGGTGGGGTATTGCCGGGAGTGGGGAGAGTGGGTTGGGACTGGGTGGGGTATTCCTGGGTGTGGGGGGTGAGGGGAGAGTGGGGTGGGACTGGGTGGGGTATTACTGGGTGTTCGGGGTGTGGGGGGTGAGGGGAGAGTGGCTGGGACTGGGTGGGGTATTGCCGGGAGTGGGGAGAGTGTGTTGGGACTGGGTGGGGTATTCCTGGGTGTGGGGGGTGAGGGGAGAGTGGGGTGGGACTGGGTGGGGTATTGCTGGGTGTGGGGGGTGAGGGGGGTGAGGTGTGGGACTGGGTGGGGTATTACTCGGTGTGGGGGGTGACGGGAGAGTGGGGTGGGACTGGGTGGGGTATTACTGGGTGTGGGGGGTGTGGGGGGTGAGGGGAGAGTGGCTGGGACTGGGTGGGGTATTGCCGGGAGTTGGGAGAGTGGGATGGGACTGGGTGGGGTATTCCTGGGTGTGGGGGGTGAGGGGAGAGTGGGGTGGGACTGGGTGGGGTATTGCCGGGAGTGGGGGGTGTGGGGGGTGAGGAGAGAGTGGGGTGGGGCTGGGTGGGGTATTACTGGGTGTGGGGGGTGTGGGGGGTGAGGGGAGAGTGGGGTGGGACTGGGTGGGGTATTGCCGGGAGTGGGGGGTGTGGCGGGTGAGGGGAGAGTGGGGTGGGACTGGGTGGGGTATTGCCGGGAGTGGGGGGTGTGGGGAGAGTGGTTGGACTCGGTGGGATATTAACGGGTGTGGGGAGAGTGGGATCAGACTGGGTGGGGTATTACCGGGTGTGGGGAGAGTGGGGTTAGACTGGGTGGGGTATTAACGGGTGTGGGGAGAGTGGGGTTAGACTGGGTGGGTTATTAACAGGTGTGGGGGGTGAGGGGAGAGTGGGGTTAGACTGGGTGGGGTATTACCGGATGTGGGGGGTGAGGGGAGAGTGGGGTTAGACTGGGTGGGGTATTAATGTGTGTGGGGAGAGTGGGGTCGGACTGGGTGGGGTATTCCCGGGTGTGGGGGGCGAGGGGAGAGTGGGGTTAGACTGGCTGGGGTATTAAAGGGTGCTGGGAGTGAGGGGACAGTGGGATTAGAATGGGTGGGGTATTAACGGGTGTGGGGGGCGAGGGGAGAGTGGGATCAGACTGGGTGGGGTATTACCGGGTGTGGGGAGAGTGGGATTGGACTGGGTGGGGTATTACCGGGTGTGGGGAGAGTGGGGTTAGACTGGGTGGGGTAGTAACGGGTGTGGGGGGTGAGGGGAGAGTGGGATCAGACTGGGTGGGGTATTACCGGGTGTGGGGAGAGTGGGATTGGACTGGGTGGGGTATTACTGGGTGTGGGGAGAGTGGGCTTAGACTGGGTGGGGTATTACCGGGTGTGGGGGGTGTGGGGAGAGTGGGATCAGACTGGGTGGGGTATTAACGGGTGTGGGGGGTGTGGGGAGAGTGGGATCAGACTGGGTGGGATATTAACGGGTGCGGGGAGTGAGGGGAGAGTGGGATTAGACTGGGTGGGATATTAAAGGGTGCGGGGGATGAGGGGGAGAGTGGGGTTGGACTGGGTGTGGTATTGCCGGGTGTGGGGAGAGTGGGGTTGGACTGGGTGGGGTATTGCCGGGTGTGGGGAGAGTAGGGTCGGACTGGGTGGGGTATTGCCGGGTGTGGGGAGAGTAGGGTCGGACTGGGTGGGGTATTGCCGGGTGTGGGGAGAGTGGGGTGGGACTGGGTGGGGTATTACCGGGTGTGGGGAGAGTGGGGAGAGTGGGGTGGGACTGGGTGGGGTATTGCCGGGTGTGGGGAGAGTGGGGTTGGACTGGGTGGGGTATTACCGGGTGTGGGGAGAGTGGGGTGGGACTGGGTGGGGTATTGCCGGGTGTGGGGAGAGTGGGGTGGGACTGGGTGGTGTATTACCGGGTGTGGGGAGAGTGGGGTCGGACTGGTTGGGGTATTACCGGGTGTGGGGTGAGTGGGGTGGGACTGGGTGGGGTATTGCCGGGTGTGGGGAGAGTGGGGTTGGACTGGGTGGGGTATTGCCGGGTGTGGGGAGAGTGGGGTCGGACTGGGTGGGGCGTTGCCGGGTGTGGGGAGAGTGGGGTCGGACTGGGTGGGGTATTGCCGGGTGTGGGGAGAGTGGGGTCGGACTGGGTGGGGTATTGCCGGGTGTGGGGAGAGTGGGGTGGGACTGGGTGGGGTATTGCCGGGTGTGGGGGGAGTGGGGTCGGACTGGGTGGGGTATTGCCGGGTGTGGGGAGAGTGGGGTTGGACTGGGTGGGGTATTACCGGGTGTGGGGAGAGTGGGGTAGGACTGGGTGGGCTATTACCGGGTGTGGGGGGTGAGGGGAGAGTGGGGTCGGACTGGGTGTGGTATTGCCGGGTGTGGGGAGAGTGGGGTAGGACTGGGTGGGGTATTACCGGGTGTGGGGAGAGTGGGGTTGGGCTGGGTGGGGTATTGCCGGGTGTGGGGCGAGTGGGGTTGGGCTGGGTGGGGTATTGCCGGGTGTGTGGCGAGTGGGGTTGGGCTGGGTGGGGTATTGCCGGGAGTGGGGGGTGTGGGGGGTGAGGGGAGTGTGGGGTGGGACTGGGTGGGGTATCACTGGGTGTGGGGGGTGTGGGGGTGAGGGGAGAGTGGGGTGGGACTGGGTGGGGTATTGCCGGGAGTGGGGGGTGTGGGGTGGGACTGGGTGGGGTATTGCCGGGAGTGGGGGGTGAGGGGGGTGAGGGGAGAGTGGGGTTGGACTGGGTGGGGTATCACTGGGTGTGGGGAGAGTGGGGTGGGACTGGGTGGGGTATTACTGGGTGTGGGGAGAGTGGGGTGGGACTGGGTGGGGTATTACTGGGTGTGGGGAGAGTGGGGTGGGACTGGGTGGGGTATTACTGGGTGTGGGGGGTGTGGGGGGTGAGGGGAGAGTGGGGTGGGACTGGGTGGGGTATTGCCGGGTGTGGGGAGAGTGGGGTGGGACTGGGTGGGGTATTACTGGGTGTGGGGAGAGTGGGGTGGGACTGGGTGGGGTATTACTGGGTGTGGGGGGTGAAGGGAGAGTGGGGTGGGACTGGGTGGGGTATTACTGGGTGTGGGGGGTGAGGGGGGTGTGGGGTGGGACAGGGTGGGGTATTGCCGGGTGTGGGGAGAGTGGGGTTGGACTGGGTGGGGTATTACTGGGTGTGGGGGGTGTGGGGGGTGAGGGGAGAGTGGGGTGGGACTGGGTGGGGTATTGCCGGGTGTGGGTGTTGAGGGGAGAGTGGGGTGGGACTGGGTGGGGTATTACTGGGTGTGGGGAGAGTGGGGTGGGACTGGGTGGGGTATTGCCGGGTGTGGGGAGAGTGGGGTGGGACTGGGTGGGGTATTACTGGGTGTGGGGGGTGTGGGGAGAATGGGGTGGGACTGGGTGGGGTATTGCCGGGAGTGGGGAGAGTGGGATTGGACTGGGTGGGGTATTACTGGGTGTGGGGGGTGTGGGGGGTGAGGGGAGAGTGGGGTGGGACTGGGTGGGGTATTGCCGGGTGTGGGGGTTGAGGGGAGAGTGGGGTGGGACTGGGTGGGGTATTGCCGGGTGTGGGGAGAGTGGGGTTGGACTGGGTGGGGTATTGCCGGGTGTGGGGTGAGTGGGGTCGGACTGGGTGTGGTATTACCGGGTGTGGGGGGTGAGGGGGGTGTGGGGTTGGACTGGGTGTGGTATTACTGGGTGTGGGGGGGGTGGGGGGAGAGGGGGGTGTGGGGTGGGACTGGGTGGGGTAATACTGGGTGTGGGGGGTGAGGGGGGTGTGCGGTGGGACTGGGTGGGGTATTGCCGGGAGTGGGGGTTGTGGGGTGGGACTGGGTGGGGTATTACTGGGTGTGGGGGGTGAGGGGAGAGTGGCTGGGACTGGGTGGGGTATTGCCGGGAGTGGGGAGAGTGGGTTGGGACTGGGTGGGGTATTCCTGGGTGTGGGGGGTGAGGGGAGAGTGGGGTGGGACTGGGTGGGGTATTGCTGGGTGTGGGGGGTGAGGGGTTGAGGGGTGGGACTGGGTGGGGTATTACTCGGTGTGGGGGGTGACGGGAGAGTGGGGTGGGACTGGGTGGGGTATTACTGGGTGTGTGGGGGTGTGGGGGGTGAGGGGAGAGTGGCTGGGACTGGGTGGAGTATTGCCGGGAGTGGGGAGAGTGGGGTGGGACTGGGTGGGGTATTCCTGGGTGTGGGGGGTGAGGGGAGAGTGGGGTGGGACTGGGTGGGGTATTGCCGGGAGTGGGGGGTGTGGGGGGTGAGGGGAGAGTGGGGTGGGACTGGGTGGGGTATTGCCGGGAGTGGGGGGTGTGGGGGGTGAGGGGAGAGTGGTTGGACTGGGTGGGATATTAACGGGTGTGGGGAGAGTGGGATCAGACTGGGTGGGGTATTAACGGGTGTGGGGAGAGTGGGGTTAGACTGGGTGGGTTATTAACAGGTGTGGGGGGTGAGGGGAGAGTGGGGTTAGACTGGGTGGGGTATTACCGGATGTGGGGGGTGAGGGGAGAGTGGGGTTAGACTGGGTGCGGTATTAATGTGTGTGGGGAGAGTGGGGTTAGACTGGCTGGGGTATTAAAGGGTGCTGGGAGTGAGGGGACAGTGGGATTAGAATGGGTGGGGTATTAATGGGTGTGGGGGGCGAGGGGAGAGTGGGATCAGACTGGGTAGGGTATTACCGGGTGTGGGGAGAGTGGGGTTAGACTGGGTGGGGTAGTAACGGGTGTGGGGGGTGAGGGGAGAGTGGGATCAGACTGGGTGGGGTATTACCGGGTGTGGGGAGAGTGGGATTGGACTGGGTGGGGTATTACCGGGTGTGGGGGGCGAGGGGAGTGTGGGATCAGACTGGGTAGGGTATTACCGGGTGTGGGGAGAGTGGGGTTAGACTGGGTGGGGTAGTAACGGGTGTGGGGGGTGAGGGGAGAGTGGGATCAGACTGGGTGGGGTATTACCGGGTGTGGGGAGAGTGGGATTGGACTGGGTGGGGTATTACCGGGTGTGGGGGGTGTAGGGAGAGTGGGATCAGACTGGGTGGGGTATTACTGGGTGTGGGGCGAGTGGGGTGGAACTGGGTGGGGTATTACCGGGTGTGGGGAGTGAGGGGGAGAGTGGGATTAGACTGGGTGGGATATTAACGGGTGCGGGGAGTGAGGGGAGCGTGGGATTAGACTGGGTGGGATATTAAAGGGTCTGGGGAGTGACGGGGAGTGTGGGATTAGACTGGGTGGGATATTAACGGGTGCGGGGAGTGAGAGGAGAGTGGGATTAGACTGGGTGGGATATTAAAGGGTGCGGGGATGAGGGGGAGAGTGGGGTTGGACTGGGTGTGGTATTGCCGGGTGGGGGGAGAGTGGGGTTGGTCTGGGTGGGGTATTGCCGGGTGTGGGGAGAGTAGGGTCGGACTGGGTGGGGTATTGCCGGGTGTGGGGAGAGTAGGGTCGGACTGGGTGGGGTATTGCCGGGTGTGGGGAGAGTGGGGTGGGACTGGGTGGGGTATTACCGGGTGTGGGGAGAGTGGGGAGAGTGGGGTGGGACTGGGTGGGGTATTGCCGGGTGTGGAGAGAGTGGGGTTGGACTGGGTGGGGTATTACCGGGTGTGGGGAGAGTGGGGAGAGTGGGGTGGGACTGGGTGGGGTATTGCCGGGTGTGGGGAGAGTGGGGTGGGACTGGGTGGGGTATTACCGGGTGTGGGGAGAGTGGGGTCGGACTGGGTGGGGTATTACCGGGTGTGGGGTGAGTGGGGTGGGACTGGGTGGGTTATTGCCGGGTGTGGGGAGAGTGGGGTTGGATTGGGTGGGGTATTGCCGGGTGTGGGGAGAGTGGGGTCGGACTGGGTGGGGTGTTGCCGGGTGTGGGGAGGGTGGTGTCGGACTGGGTGGGGTATTGCCGGGTGTGGGGAGAGTGCGGTTGGACTGGGTGGGGTATTGCCGGGTGTGGGGAGAGTGGGGTGGGACTGGGTGGGGTATTGCCGGGTGTGGGGAGAGTGGGGTCGGACTGGGTGGGGTATTGCCGGGTGTGGGGAGAGTGGGGTTGGACTGGGTGGGGTATTACCGGGTGTGGGGAGAGTGGGGTGGACTGGGTGGGGTATTGCCGGGTGTGGGGAGAGTGGGGTAGGACTGGGTGGGCTATTACCGGGTGTGGGGGGTGAGGGGAGAGTGGGGTCGGACTGGGTGGGGTATTGCCGGGTGTGGGGAGAGTGGGGTAGGACTGGGTGGGGTATTACCGGGTGTGGGGAGAGTGGGGTTGGGCTGGGTGGGGTATTGCCGGGTGTGGGGCGAGTGGGGTTGGGCTGGGTGGGGTATTGCCGGGTGTGTGGCGAGTGGGGTTGGGCTGGGTGGGGTATTGCCGGGAGTGGGGGATGTGGGGGGTGAGGGGAGTGTGGGGTGGGACTGGGTGGGGTATCACTGGGTGTGGGGGGGGTGGGGGTGAGGGGAGAGTGGGGTGGGACTGGGTGGGGTATTGCCGGGAGTGGGGGGTGTGGGGTAGGACTGGGTGGGGTATTGCCGGGATTGGGGGGTGATGGGGGTGAGGGGAGAGTGGGGTGGGACTGGGTGGGGTATCACTGGGTGTGGGGAGAGTGGGGTGGGACTGGGTGGGGTATTACTGGGTGTGGGGAGAGTGGGGTGGGACTGGGTGGGGTATTACTGGGTGTGGGGAGAGTGGGGTGGGACTGGGTGGGGTATTAGTGGGTGTGGGGGGTGTGGGGGGTGAGGGGAGAGTGGCTGGGACTGGGTGGGGTATTGCCGGGAGTGGGGGGTGAGGGGGGTGTGGGGTGGGACTGGGTGGGGTATTACTGGGTGTGGGGAGAGTGGGGTGGGACTGGGTGGGGTATTGCCGGGTGTGGGGAGAGTGGGGTGGGACTGGGTGGGGTATTACTGGGTGTGGGGAGAGTGGGGTGGGACTGGGTGGGGTATTACTGGGTGTGGGGGGTGAAGGGAGAGTGGGGTGGGACTGGGTGGGGTATTACTGGGTGTGGGGGGTGAGGGGGGTGTGGGGTGGGACAGGGTGGGTTATTGCCGGGTGTGGGGAGAGTGGGGTTGGACTGGGTGGGGTATTACTGGGTGTGGGGGGTGTGGGGTGTGAGGGGAGAGTGGGGTGGGACTGGGTGGGGTATTGCCGGGTGTGGGTGTTGAGGGGAGAGTGGGGTGGGACTGGGTGGGGTATTACTGGGTGTGGGGAGAGTGGGGTGGGACTGGGTGGGGTATTGCCGGGTGTGGGGAGAGTGGGGTGGGACTGGGTGGGGTATTACTGGGTGTGGGGGGTGTGGGGGGTGAGGGGAGAGTGGGGTGGGACTGGGTGGGGTATTGCCGGGTGTGGGGGTTGAGGGGAGAGTGGGGTGGGACTGGGTGGGGTATTGCCGGGTGTGGGGAGAGTGGGGTTGGACTGGGTGGGGTATTGCCGGGTGTGGGGTGAGTGGGGTCGGACTGGGTGTGGTATTACCGGGTGTGGGGGGTGAGGGGGGTGTGGGGTTGGACTGGGTGGGGTATTACTGGGTGTGGGGGGGGTGGGGGGTGAGGGGGGTGTGGGGTGGGACTGGGTGGGGTAATACTGGGTGTGGGGGGTGAGGGGGGTGTGCGGTGGGACTGGGTGGGGTATTGCCGGGAGTGGGGGTTGTGGGGTGGGACTGGGTGGGGTATTCCTGGGTGTGGGGGGTGAGGGGAGAGTGGGGTGGGACTGGGTGGGGTATTGCTGGGTGTGGGGGGTGAGGGGTGGGACTGGGTGGGGTATTACTCGGTGTGGGGGGTGACGGGAGAGTGGGGTGGGACTGGGTGGGGTATTACTGGGTGTGGGGGGTGTGGGGGGTGAGGGGAGAGTGGCTGGGACTGGGTGGGGTATTGCCGGGAGTGGGGGGTGTGGGGGGTGAGGGGAGAGTGGGGTGGGACTGGGTGGGGTATTGCCGGGAGTGGGGGGTGTGGGGGGTGAGGGGAGAGTGGTTGGACTGGGTGGGATATTAACGGGTGTGGGGAGAGTGGGATCAGACTGGGTGGGGTATTACCGGGTGTGGGGAGAGTGGGGTTAGACTGGGTGGGTTATTAACAGGTGTGGGGGGTGAGGGGAGAGTGGGGTTAGACTGGGTGGGATATTACCGGATGTGGGGGGTGAGGGGAGAGTGGGGTTAGACTGGGTGGGGTATTAATGTGTGTGGGGAGAGTGGGGTCGGACTGGGTGGGGTATTACTGGGTGTGGGGGGGCGAGGGGAGAGTGGGGTTAGACTGGCTGGGGTATTAAAGGGTGCTGGGAGTGAGGGGACAGTGGGATTAGAATGGGTGGTGTATTAACGGGTGTGGGGGGCGAGGGGAGAGTGGGATCAGACTGGGTAGAGTATTACCGGGTGTGGGGAGAGTGGGGTTAGACTGGGTGGGGTAATAACGGGTGTGGGGGGTGAGGGGAGAGTGGGATCAGACTGGGTGGGGTATTACCGGGTGTGGGGAGAGTGGGATTGGACTGGGTGGGGTATTACTGGGTGTGGGGAGAGTGGGCTTAGACTGGGTGGGGTATTACCGGGTGTCGGGAGAGTGGGATCAGACTGGGTGGGGTATTACTGGGTGTGGGGCGAGTGGGGTGGAACTGGGTGAGGTATTACCGGGTGTGGGGGTTGAGGGGAAGGTGGGGTTAGACTGGGTGGGGTATTACCGGGTGTGGGGAGTGAGGTGAGAGTGGGATCAGACTGGGTGGGATATGAAAGGGTGTGGGGAGTGAGGGGAGAGTGGGACAAGACTGGGTGGGATATTAAAGGGTGCGGGCAGTGAGGGGAGAGTGGGATTAGACTGGGTGGGATATTAAATTGTGTGGGGAGTGACGGGGAGAGTGGGATTAGACTGGGTGGGATATTAACGGGTGCGGGGAGTGAGGGGAGAGTGGGGTTAGACTGGGTGGGATATTAAAGGGTGTGGGGAGTGAGGGGAGAGTGGGATTAGATTGGGTGGGATATTAAAGGGTGCGGGGAGTGAGGGGAGAGTGGGTTTGGACTGGGTGGGATATTAACGGGTGCGGGGAGTGAGGGGAGAGTGGGATTAGACTGGGTGGGATATTAAAGGGCGCGGGGAGTGAGGGGAGAGTGGGTTTGGACTGGGTGGGATATTAACGGGTGCAGGGAGTGAGGGGAGAGTGGGATTAGACTGGGTGGGATATTAATGGGTGCGGGGGGTGAGGGGGAGAGTGGGATTAGACTGGGTGTGGTATTAAAGGGTGCGGTGAGCGAGGGGAGAGTGGGGTTGGACTGGGTGGGGTATTGCCGGGTGTGGGGATAGTGGGGTTGGACTGGGTGGGGTATTGCCGGGTGTGGGGAGAGTGGGGTTGGACTGGGTGTGGTATTGCCGGGTGTGGGGAGAGTGGGGTGGGACTGGGTGGGGTATTGCCGGGTGTGGGGAGAGTGGGGTTGGACTGGGTGGGGTATTACCGGGTGTGGGGAGAGTGGGGTGGGACTGGGTGGGGTATTGCCGGGTGTGGGGAGAGTGGGGTTGGACTGGGTGGGGTATTACCGGGGGTGGGGAGAGTGGGGTCGGACTGGGTGGGGTATTACCGGGTGTGGGGTGAGTGGGGTGGGACTGGGTGGGGTATTGCCGGGTGTGGGGAGAGTGGGGTCGGACTGGGTGGGGTATTGCCGGGTGTGGGGAGAGTGGGGTTGGACTGGGTGGGGTATTGCCGGGTGTGGGGAGAGTGGGGTCGGACTGGGTGGGGTATTGCCGGGTGTGGGGAGAGTGGGGTTGGACTGGGTGGGGTATTACCGGGTGTGGGGAGAGTGGGGTGGACTGGGTGGGGTATTGCCGGGTGTGGGGAGAGTGGGGTAGGACTGGGTGGGCTATTACCGGGTGTGGGGGGTGAGGGGAGAGTGGGGTCGGACTGGGTGGGGTATTGCCGGGTGTGGGGAGAGTGGGGTTGGACTGGGTGGGGTATTACCGGGTGTGGGGAGAGTAGGGTCGGACTGGGTGGGGTATTACCGGGTGTGGGGAGAGTGGGGTTGGGCTGGGTGGGGTATTGCCGGGTGTGGGGCGAGTGGGGTTGGGCTGGGTGGGGTATTGCCGGGTATGTGGCGAGTGGGGTTGGGCTGGGTGGGGTATTGCCGGGAGTGGGGGGTGTGGGGGGTGAGGGGAGTGTGGGGTGGGACTGGGTGGGGTATTGCCGGGAGTGGGGGGTGAGGGGGGTGAGGGGAGAGTGGGGTGGGACTGGGTGGGGTATCACTGGGTGTGGGGAGAGTGGGGTGGGACTGGGTGGGGTACTCCTGGGTGTGGGGAGAGTGGGGTGGGACTGGGTGGGGTATTACTGGGTGTGGGGGGTGTGGGGGGTGAGGGGAGAGTGGCTGGGACTGGGTGGGGTATTGCCGGGAGTGGGGGGTGAGGGGGGTGTGGGGTGGGACTGGGTGGGGTATTACTGGGTGTGGGGAGAGTGGGGTGGGACTGGGTGGGGTGTTACTGGGTGTGGGGAGAGTGGGGTGGGACTGGGTGGGGTATTACTGGGTGTGGGGGGTGTGAGGGGAGAGTGGCTGGGACTGGGTGGGGTATTGCCGGGAGTGGGGGGTGAGGGGAGAGTGGGGTGGGACTGGGTGGGGTGGGACTGGGTGGGGTATTGCCGGGAGTGGGGGGTGAGGGTAGAGTGGGGTGGGACTGGGTGGGTTATTGCCGGGAGTGTGGGGTGAGGGGAGAATGGGGTGGGACTGGGTGGGGTATTGCCGGGAGTGGGGGGTGAGGGGAGAGTGGGGTGGGACTGGGTGGGGTATTGCCGGGAGTGGGGGGTGTGGGGAGAGTGGGGTGGGACTGGGTGGGGTATTGCCGGGAGTGGGGGGTGAGGGGAGAGTGGGGTGGGACTGGGTGGGGTATTGCCGGGAGTGGGGGGTGTGGGGAGAGTGGGGTGGGACTGGGTGGGGTATTGCCGGGAGTGGGGGGTGAGGGGAGAGTGGGGTGGGACTGGGTGGGGTATTGCCGGGAGTGGGGGGTGTGGGGAGAGTGGGGTGGGACTGGGTGGGGTATTGCCGGGAGTGGGGGGTGAGGGGAGAGTGGGGTGGGACTGGGTGGGGTATTGCCGGGAGTGGGGGGTGTGGGGAGAGTGGGGTGGGACTGGGTGGGGTATTGCCGGGTGAGGGGGGTGGGACTGGGTGGGGTATTACTGGGTGTGGGGGGTGAGGGGGGTGAGGGGGGTGTGGGGTGGGACTGTGTGGGGTATTGCCGGGAGTGGGGGGTGAGGGGGGTGGGACTGGGTGGGGTATTACTGGGTGTGGGGGGTGAGGGGGGTGTGGGGTGGGACTGGGTGGGGTATTGCCGGGAGTGGGGGGTGAGGGGGGTGAGGGGCCGGACCCGGCCATGTTTCGCTGCTCACTGTTGCCTCCTCCTGCAGGTGCGCTGGACCAAGACGGCCGGCAGTGCGTCGGAGCGATTTCAGGAAGCGACGGTTTTGAATCAGACTCTGCGAATCGGGCGGATCCTCCGAGTCCAGGGGGGGCGCTATTACTGCAAAGCGGAGAACGGGGTTGGGGGACCTGCCATCAAGTCCATTCGAGTGGATGTTCAATGTGAGTCCCTTGCTGCGCCCCACAGTTCACCTCGCTCGGCCGGCTGGGCCATTCCTAACCTTCCAGAACCTTCTACACACCTCTCCCAGTCACACCAAACTGGAGACTCAGGGGTCAGACTGCGGGGGGCATGGGGGGGTCAGACTGGGGCATGGGGGGGTCAGACAGTGCGGGGCCATGGAGGGGTCAGACAGTGCGGGGTCATGGAGGGGTCAGACAGTGAGGGGTCATCGAGGGGTCAGACTGGGTCATGGTGGGATTCAGACAGTGAGGGGTCATGGAGGGGTCAGACTGGGTCATGGGGGGGTCAGACAGTGCGGGGGCCATGGAGGGGTCAGACAGTGCGGGGCAAGGAGGGGTCAGACAGTGCGGGGTCATGGAGGGGTCAGACTGGGTCATGGGGGGTCAGACAGTGCGGGGCAAGGAGGGGTCAGACAGTGCGGGTCATGGAGGGGTCAGATTGGGTCATGGAGGGGTCAGACAGTGAGGGGTCATGGTGGGGTCAGACTGGGTCATGGTGGGATTCAGACAGTGAGGGGTCATGGAGGGGTCAGACTGGGTCATGGGGGGGTCAGACAGTGCGGGGCAAGGAAGGGTCAGACAGTGCGGGTCATGGAGGGGTCAGATTGGGTCATTGAGGGGTCAGACAGTGCGGGGTCATGAAGGGGTCAGACTGGGTCATGGAGGGGTCAGACAGTGCGGGGTCATGGAGGGGTCAGACTGGGTCATGGAGGGGTCAGACAGTGCGGGGCAAGGAGGGGTCAGATTGGGTCATGGAGGGGTCAGACAGGGTCATGGGGGGGTCAGACAGTGCGGGGGCAAGGAGGGGTCAGACAGTGGGGGCCATGGAGGGGTCAGACAGCGCGGGGCAAGAGGGGTCAGACTGTGTAATGGGGGGGTCAGACAGCGCGGGGGGCATGGAGGGGTCAGACAGTGCAGGGTCATGGAGGGGTCAGACTGGGTCATGGGGGGGTCAGACAGTGCGGGGCAAGGAGGGGTCAGACAGTGGGGGCAAGGAGGGGTCAGACTGGGTCATGGGGGGGTCAGACAGTGCGGGGCAAGGTGGGGTCAGACAGTGTGGGGCAAGGTGGGGTCAGATTGGGTCATGGAGGGGTCAGACAGTGCGGGGTCATGGAGGTGTCAGATTGGGTCATGGAGGGGTCAGACTGGGTCATGGAGGGGTCACACAGTGCAGGGCATGGAGGGGTCAGACAGTGCGGGTCATGGAGGGGTCAGACAGTGCGGGGTCATGGAGGTGTCAGATTGGGTCATGGAGGGGTCAGACTGGGTCATGGAGGGGTCACACAGTGCAGGGCATGGAGGGGTCAGACAGTGCGGGGCAAGGAGGGGTCAGACTGGGTCATGGGGGGGTCAGACAGTGCGGGGCAAGGTGGGGTCAGACAGTGTGGGGCAAGGTGGGGTCAGATTGGGTCATGGAGGGGTCAGACAGTGCGGGGTCATGGAGGTGTCAGATTGGGTCATGGAGGGGTCAGACTGGGTCATGGAGGGGTCACACAGTGCAGGGCATGGAGGGGTCAGACAGTGCGGGTCATGGAGGGGTCAGATTGGGTCATGGAGGGGTCAGACAATGCGGGGTCATGGAGGTGCCAGACAGTGCGGGGTCATGGAGGGGTCAGACTGGGTCATGGGGGGGTCACACAGTGCAGGGCATGTGGGGGTCAGACAATGCGGGTCATGGAGGGGTCAGATTGGGTCATGGAGGGGTCAGACTGGGTCATGGAGGGGTCGCACAGTGCGGGTCATGGAGGGGTCAGATTGGGTCACAAAGGGGTCAGACAGTGCGTGGTCATGGAGGGGTCAGACTGTGTCATGGGCGGGTCAGACAGTGCTGGGGGCATGGAGGGGTCAGACAGTGCGTGGTCATGGAGGGGTCAGACTGTGTCATGGGCGGGTCAGACAGTGCTGGGGGCATGGAGGGGTCAGACAGTGCGGGGTCATGGAGGGTCAGACTGGGTCATGGGGGGGGTCAGACAGTGCGGGGCAAGGTGGGGTCAGACAGTGCGGGGACATGGAGGGGTCAGACTGGGTCATGGGGGGGTCAGACAGTGCGGGGGGCAAGGAGGGGTCAAACAGTGGGGGGAATGGAGGGATCAGACTGGGTCATGGAAGGGTCAGACAGTGGGGGCCATGGAGGGGTCAGACAGTTGGGGCCATGGAGGGGTCAGACTGGGTCATGGAGGGGTCAGACAGTGCGGGGTCATGGAGGGGTCAGACTGGGTCATGGAGGGGTCAGACAGAGCGGGGCACGGAGGAGTCAGACATTGGGGGGCATGGAGGGGTCAGACTGGGTCATGGAGGGGTCAGACAGTGCCGGGTCACAGGGGTCAGACTGCCGGGTCACAGGGGTCAGACTGCCGGGTCACAGAGGTCAGACTGCCGGGTCACAGGGGTCAGACTGCCGGGTCACGGGGGTCAGACTGCCGGGTCACGGGGGTCAGACTGCCGGGTCACGGGGGTCAGACTGCCGGGTCACGGGGGTCAGACTGCCGGGTCACGGGGGTCAGACTGCCGGGTCACGGGGGTCAGACTGCCGGGTCACGGGGGTCAGACTGCCGGGTCACAGGGGTCAGACTGCCGGGTCACGGGGGTCAGACTGCCGGGTCACGGGGGTCAGACTGCCGGGTCACAGGGGTCAGAGTGTCGGGTCACAGGTGTCAGACTGTCGGGTCACAGGGGTCAGACTGTCAGTCACAGGGGTCAGACTGTCAGTCACAGGGGTCAGACTGACAGTCACAGGGGTCAGGCTGCCGTGTCACAGGGGTCAGAGTGTAGGGTCACAGGGGTCAGACTGTCAGTCACAGGGGTCAGACTGTCAGTGACAGGGGTCAGACTGCCGGGTCACAGGGGTCAGAGTGTCAGTCACAGGGGTCAGACTGTCAGTCACAGGGGTCAGACTGTCAGTGACAGGGGTCAGAGTGTCAGTCACAGGGGTCAGACTGTCAGTCACAGGGGTCAGGCTGCCGGGTCACAGGGGTCAGACTGCCGGGTCACAGGGGTCAGACTGCCGGGTCTCAGGGGTCAGACTGCCGGGTCACAGAGGTCAGACTGCCGGGTCACAGGGGTCAGACTGCCAGGTCACAGGGGTCAGACTGCCCGGTCACAGGGGTCAGACTGCCGGGTCACAGGGGTCGGACTGCCGGGTCACGGGGGTCAGACTGCCGGGTCACAGGGGTCAGGCTGCCGGGTCACAGGGGTCAGAGTGTCGGGTCACGGGGGTCAGACTGTCAGTCACAGGGGTCAGACTGCCGGGTCACGGGGGTCAGACTGCCGGGTCACAGGGGTCAGACTGTCAGTCACAGGTGTCAGACTGTCAGTCACAGGGGTCAGACTGTCAGTGACAGGGGTCAGGCTGCCGGGTCACGGGGGACAGACTGGGGGTCACAGGGGTCAGACTGCCGGGTCACAGGGGTCAGACTGTCGGGTCACGGGGGTCAGACTGCCGGGTCACGGGGGACAGACTGGGGTTCACAGGGGTCAGACTGCTGGGTCACAGGGGTCAGACTGTCGGGTCACAGGGGTCAGACTGTCAGTCACAGGGGTCAGAGTGTCGGGTCACAGGGGTCAGAGTGTCAGTCACAGGGGTCAGACTGTCAGTCACAGGGATCAGAGTGTCGGGTCACAGGGGTCAGAGTGTCAGTCACAGTGGTCAGACTGTCAGTCACAGGGGTCAGACTGTCAGTCACAGGGGTCAGAGTGTCGGGTCACAGGGGTCAGACTGTCAGTCACAGGGGTCAGACTGTCAGTCACAGGGGTCAGACTGCCGGGTCACAGGGGTCAGAGTGTCGGGTCACAGGGGTCAGAGTGTCAGTGACAGGGGTCAGAGTGTCAGTCACAGGGGTCAGACTGTCAGTGACAGGGGTCAGAGTGTCAGTCACAGGGGTCAGACTGTCAGTCACAGGGGTCAGGCTGCCGGGTCACAGGGGTCAGAGTGTCGGGTCACAGGGGTCAGACTGTCAGTGACAGGGGTCAGAGTGTCAGTCACAGGGGTCAGACTGTCAGTCACAGGGGTCAGACTGTCAGTCACAGGGGTCAGGCTGCCGGGTCACAGGGGTCAGAGTGTCGGGTCACGGGTCAGACTGTCAGTGACAGGGGTCAGAGTGTCAGTCACAGGGGTCAGACTGTCAGTCACAGGGGTCAGACTGTCAGTCACAGGGGTCAGAGTGTCAGTGACAGGGGTCAGAGTGTCAGTCACAGGGGTCAGACTGTCAGTCACAGGGGTCAGACTGTCAGTCACAGGGGTCAGGCTGCCGGGTCACAGGGTTCAGAGTGTCGGGTCACAGGGGTCAGACTGTCAGTGACAGGGGTCAGAGTGTCAGTCACAGGGGTCAGAGTGTCAGTCACAGGGTCAGACTGTCAGTCACAGGGGTCAGACTGTCAGTGACAGGGGTCAGTGTGTCAGTCACAGGGGTCAGACTGTCAGTCACAGGGGTCAGGCTGCCGGGTCACAGGGGTTAGGCTGCCGGGTCACAGGGGTCAGACTATCAGTCACAGGGGTCAGAGTGTCGGGTCACGGGGGTCAGACTGTCAGTCACAGGGGTCAGAGTGTCGGGTCACGGGGGTCAGACTGTCAGTCACAGGGGTCAGAGTGTCGGGTCAGACTGTCAGTCACAGGGGTCAGGCTGCCGGGTCACAGGGGTCAGAGTGTCGGGTCACAGGAGTCAGACTGTCAGTGACAGGGGTCAGAGTGTCAGTCACAGTGGTCAGAGTGTCAGTGACAGGGGTCAGAGTGTCAGTCACAGGGGTCAGAGTGTCAGTCACAGGGGTCAGACTGTCAGTCACAGGGGTCAGGCTGCCGGGTCACAGGGGTCAGGCTGCCGGGTCACAGGGGTCAGAGTGTCGGGTCACGGGTCAGACTGTCAGTCACAGGGGTCAGACTGTCAGTCACAGGGGTCAGAGTGTCAGTGACAGGGGTCAGAGTGTCAGTCACAGGGGTCAGACTGTCAGTCACAGGGGTCAGACTGTCAGTCACAGGGGTCAGGCTGCCGGGTCACAGGGTTCAGAGTGTCGGGTCACAGGGGTCAGACTGTCAGTGACAGGGGTCAGAGTGTCAGTCACAGGGGTCAGAGTGTCAGTCACAGGGGTCAGACTGTCAGTCACAGGGGTCAGACTGTCAGTGACAGGGGTCAGTGTGTCAGTCACAGGGGTCAGACTATCAGTCACAGGGGTCAGAGTGTCGGGTCACGGGGGTCAGACTGTCAGTCACAGGGGTCAGAGTGTCGGGTCAGACTGTCAGTCACAGGGGTCAGGCTGCCGGGTCACAGGGGTCAGAGTGTCGGGTCACAGGAGTCAGACTGTCAGTCACGGGTCAGAGTGTCGGGTCAGACTGTCAGTCACAGGGGTCAGGCTGCCGGGTCACAGGGGTCAGACTGTCAGTCACAGGGGTCAGAGTGTCGGGTCACGGGGGTCAGACTGTCAGTCACAGGGGTCAGAGTGTCGGGTCACGGGGGTCAGACTGTCAGTCACAGGGGTCAGAGTGTCGGGTCAGACTGTCAGTCACAGGGGTCAGGCTGTCGGGTCACAGGGGTCAGAGTGCGGGTCACGGGGGTCAGAGTGTCGGGTCACGGGGTCAGAGTGTATTGAGGAGCTGGAGTTGACGGTGTGAAGGGTCACGGTGGTGTGAGCGAGATTCGACCTTTGGAACTATGGGGAATTGGCAATGTGCTCAGTGTGAATATTCGGCATCGCATCCTCAAATGGACTTGGTTCAGTTCATCACCCTCCACCTCCCAACATTGACCGACTCCACCTCGACCCCACCTCGACTCCACCTCGACTCCACACCGACTCCACCTCAACCCCACCTCGACTCCACCTCGACCCCACCTCGACTCCACCTCGACTCCACCCCGACTCCACCTCGACTCCACCTCGACTCCACCTCGACCCCACCTCGACCCCACCTCGACCCCACCTCGACTCCACCTCGACCCCACCTCGACTCCACCTCGACTCCACACCGACTCCACCTCAACCCCACCTCGACTCCACCTCGACCCCACCTCGACCCCACCTCGACCCCACCTCGACTCCACCTCGACTCCACCCCGACTCCACCTCGACTCCACCTCGACTCCACCTCGACTCCACCTCGACTCCACCCCGACTCCACCCCGACTCCACCCCGACTCCACCTCGACTCCACCTCGACTCCACCTCGACTCCACCCCGACTCCACCTCGACTCCACCTCGACTCCACCTCGACTCCACCTCGACTCCACCCCGACTCCACCTCGACTCCACCTCGACTCCACCCCGACTCCACCTCGACTCCACCCCGACTCCACCTCGACTCCACCCCGACTCCAGCTCGACTCCACCTCGACCCCACCTCGACTCCACCTCGACTCCACCTCGACTCCACCTCGACTCCACCTCGACTCCACCCCGACTCCACCTCGACTCCACCCCGACTCCACCTCGACTCCACCTCGACCCCACCTCGACTCCACCTCGACTCCACCTCGACTCCACCTCGACTCCACCCCGACTCCACCTCGACTCCACCTCGACTCCACCTCGACTCCACCTCGACTCCACCCCGACTCCACCTCGACTCCACCCCGACTCCACCTCGACTCCACCCCGACTCCACCTCGACTCCACCCCGACTCCACCTCGACTCCACCTCGACTCCACCTCGACTCCACCTCGACTCCACCTCGACTCCACCTCGACTCCACCCCGACTCCACCTCGACTCCACCCCGACTCCACCTCGACTCCACCCCGACTCCACCTCGACTCCACCTCGACTCCACCCCGACTCCACCCCGACTCCACCCCGACTCCACCCCGACTCCACCCCGACTCCACCTCGACTCCACCCCGACTCCACCCCGACTCCACCTCGACTCCACCCCGACTCCACCCCGACTCCACCTCGACTCCACCCCGACTCCACCCCGACTCCACCTCGACTCCACCTCGACCCCACCTCGACTCCACCTCAACCCCACCTCGACCCCACCTCTACCCCACCTCGACTCCACCTCGACCCCACCTCGACCCCACCTCGACTCCACCTCGACCCCACCTCGACCCCACCTCGACCCCACCTCGACCCCACCTCGACCCCACCTCGACCCCACCTCGACCCCACCTCGACTCCACCTCGACTCCACCTCGACTCCACCTCGACCCCACCTCGACCCCACCTCGACTCCACCTCGACTCCACCTCGACTCCACCTCGACCCCCCCTCGACCCCACCTCGACCCCACCTCGACTCCACCTCGACCCCACCTCGACTTCACCTCGACCCCACCTCGACCCCACCTCGACCCCACCTCGACCCCACCTCGACCCCACCTCGACTCCACCTCGACCCCACCTCGACCCCACCTCGACCCCACCTCGACCCCACCTCGACTCCACCTCGACCCCACCTCGACCCCACCTCGACCCCACCTCGACTCCACCTCGACCCCACCTCGACCGCACCTCGACCCCACCTCGACCCCACCTCGACTCCACCTCGACCCCACCTCGACTCCACCTCGACTCCACCTCGACTCCACCTCGACTCCACCTCGACTCCACCTCGACTCCACTTCGACCCCACCTCGACCCCACCTCGACTCCACCTCGACCCCACCTCGACTCCACCTCGACCCCACCTCGACCCCACCTCGACTCCACCTCAACTCCACCTCGACCCCACCTCGACCCCACCTCGACCCCACCTCGACCCCACCTCGACTCCACCTCGACCCCACCTCGACCCCACCTCGACCCCACCTCGACCCCACCTCGACTCCACCTCGACCCCACCTCGACTCCACCCCGACTCCACCTCGACTCCACCTCGACTCCACCTCGACCCCACCTCGACTCCACACCGACTCCACCTCGACTGCACCTCGACCCCACCTCGACCCCACCTCGACTCCACCTCGACTCCACCTCGACCCCACCTCGACCCCACCTCAACCCCACCTCGACTCCACCTCAACCCCACCTCGACCCCACCCCGACTCCACACCAACTCCACCTCAACCCCACACCGACTCCACCTCGACTCCACACCAACTCCACCTCAACCCCACCTCGACTCCACCTCGACTCCACCTCAACCCCACCCCGACTCCACCTCGACTCCACCTCGACTCCACACCGACTCCACCTCGACTCCACACCGACTCCACACCGACTCCACCTCAACCCCACCCCGACTCCACCTCGACTCCACACCGAATCCACCTCGACTCCACACCAACTCCACACCGACTCCACCTCGACTCCGCACCGACTCCACCTCGACCCCACCTCAACCCCACCTCAACCCCACCTCGACTCCACCTCGACTCCACCTCAACCCCACCCCGACTCCACCTCGACTCCACCTCAACCCCACCCCGACTCCACCTCGACTCCACCTCGACTCCACACCGACTCCACACCGACTCCACCTCAACCCCACCCCGACTCCACCTCGACTCCACACCGACTCCACCTCGACTCCACCCCGACTCCACACCGACTCCACCTCGACTCCACACCAACTCCGCACCGACTCCACCTCAAGTCCACACCAACTCCGCACCGACTCCGCACCGACTCCACCTCAACTCATCACCGACTGCACCTCGACTCCACGTCGACCCCACCTCGACCCCACCTCAACCCCACCTGGACCCCACCTCAACCCCACACCAACTCCACCTCGACTCCACACCGACTCCACCTCAACTCCGCACCGACTCCACACCGACTCCACCTCAACCCCACCCCGACTCCACCTCGACTCCACCTCGACTCCACCTCGACTCCACCTCAACTCCACACCGACTCCACCTCAACTCCACACCGACTCCACCTCGACTCCACCTCAACCCCACCTCAACCCCACCTCGACCCCACCTCGACCCCACCTCAACCCCACCTCGACCCCACCTCAACTCCACACCGACTCCACCTCGACTCCACCTCGACTCCACCTCGACCCCACCTCGACCCCACCTCAACTCCACACCGACTCCACCTCGACTCCACCTCAACCCCACCTCGACTCCACCTCAACTCCGCATCGACTCCACCTCAAACCCACCTCGACTCCACACCGACTCCACACCGACTCCACCTCGACTCCACCTCGACTCCACCTCGACTCCACCTCGACTCCACCTCGACCCCACCTCGACCCCACCTCGACCCCACCTCGACCCCACCTCGACCCCACCTCGACTCCACCTCAACCCCACCTCAACTCCACACCACCTCGACTCCACCTCGACTCCACCTCGACTCCACACCGACTCCACCTCGACTCCACCTCGACTCCACACCGACTCCACCTCAACCGCACCTCGACTCCACCTCGACTCCACCTCAACCCCACCTCGACTCCACCTCGACTCCACCTCGACTCCACCTCGACTCCACCTCAACCCCACCTCGACTCCACCTCAACCCCACCCCGACTCCACCTCGACTCCGCACCGACTCCACCTCGACTCCACCTCGACTCCACCTCGACTCCACCTCAACCCCACCTCGACCCCACCTCGACTCCACACCGACTCCACCTCGACTCCACCTCGACTCCACACCAACTCCACCTCGACTCCAACTCAACACCACCTCGACTCCACCTCAACTCCACCTCGAATCCACCTCGTCTCCACCTCGACTCCACCTCGACTCCGCCTCAACTCTGCACCGACTCCACCTCGACTCCACCTCGACTCCACCTCAACCCCACCTCGACTCCACACCAACTCCACCACGACTCCACCTCAACCCCACCTCAACTCCACCTCAACCCCACCTCGACTCCACCTCGACTCCACCTCGACTCCACCTCGACTCCACACCAACTCCACACCAACCCCACCTCGAATCCACCTCGACTCCACTTCGACTCCACCTCGACTCCACCCAACCCCACCTCAACCCCACCTCGACTCCACCTCGACTCCACCTCGACTCCACACCGACTCCACCTCGACTCCACCTCGACCCCACCTCGACTCCACCTCGACTCCACCTCAACTCCACACCGACTCCACCTCAACTCCACACCGACTCCACCTCGACTCCACCTCAACCCCACCTCAACCCCACCTCGACCCCACCTCGACCCCACCTCAACCCCACCTCGACCCCACCTCAACTCCACACCGACTCCACCTCGACTCCACCTCGACTCCACCTCTACCCCACCTCGACCCCACCTCAACTCCACACCGACTCCACCTCGACCCCACCTCGACCCCACCTCAACCCCACCTCGACCCCACCTCAACTCCACACCGACTCCACCTCGACTCCACCTCGACTCCACCTCTACCCCACCTCGACCCCACCTCAACTCCACACCGACTCCACCTCGACTCCACCTCAACCCCACCTCGACTCCACCTCAACTCCGCATCGACTCCACCTCAAACCCACCTCGACTCCACACCGACTCCACCTCGACTCCACCTCGACTCCACCTCGACCCCACCTCGACCCCACCTCGACCCCACCTCGACCCCACCTCGACCCCACCTCGACTCCACCTCAACCCCACCTCAACTCCACACCAACTCGACTCCACCTCGACTCCACCTCGACTCCACCTCGACTCCACACCGAATCCACCTCGACTCCACCTCGACTCCACACCGACTCCACCTCAACCCCACCTCGACTCCACCTCGACTCCACCTCAACCCCACCTCGACTCCACCTCGACTCCACCTCGACTCCACCTCGACTCCACCTCAACCCCACCTCGACTCCACCTCAACCCCACCCCGACTCCACCTCGACTCCGCACCGACTCCACCTCGACTCCACCTCGACTCCACCTCGACTCCACCTCGACTCCACCTCAACCCCACCTCGACCCCACCTCGACTCCACACCGACTCCACCTCGACTCCACCTCGACTCCACACCGACTCCACCTCGACTCCAACTCAACTCCACCTCGACTCCACCTCAACTCCACCTCGAATCCACCTCGACTCCACCTCGACTCCACCTCAACTCTGCACCGACTCCACCTCGACTCCACCTCGACTCCACCTCAACCCCACCTCGACTCCACACCAACTCCACCTCGACTCCACCTCAACCCCACCTCAACTCCACCTCAACCCCACCTCGACTCCACCTCGACTCCACCTCGACTCCACCTCGACTCCACACCAACTCCACACCAACCCCACCTCGAATCCACCTCGACTCCACCTCGACTCCACCTCGACTCCACCCAACCCCACCTCAACCCCACCTCGACTCCACCTCGACTCCACCTCGACTCCACACCGACTCCACCTCGACTCCACCTCGACCCCACCTCGACTCCACCTCGACTCCACCTCAACCCCACCTCGACCCCACCTCGACTCCACCTCGACCCCACCTCGACTCCACCCCGACTCCACCTCGACTCAACCTCAACCCCACATCGACTCCACCTCGAGTCCACCTCAACCCCACCCCGACTCCACCTCAACTCCGCACCGACTCCACCTCGACTCCACCTCAACCCCACCTCGACTCCACCTCGACTCCACCTCGACTCCACCTCAACTCCACCTCGACTCCACCTCAACCCCACCTCGACTCCACACCAACACCACCTTGACTCCACCTCGACTCCACACCAACTCCACCTCGACTCCAACTCAACCCCACCTCGACACCACCTCAACTCCACCTCGACTCCACCTCAACTCCACACCAACTCCGCACCGACTCCACCTCGACTCCACCTCAACTCCACACCAACACCACCTCGACTCCACCTCGACTCCACCTCAACCCCACCTCGACTCCTCACCAACACCACCTCGACTCCACCTCAACCCCACCTCAACTCCACCTCAACCCCACCTGGACTCCACCTCGACTCCACACCAACCCCACCTCGAATCCACCTCGACTCCACCTCAACTCCATCTCGACTCCACACCGACTCCACCTCGACTCCACCTCGACTCCACACCGACTCCACCTCGACTCCACCTCGACTCCACCTCGACTCCACCTCGACCCCACCTCGACTCCACCTCGACTCCACCTCAACCCCACCTCAACTCCAACTCGACTCCACCTCGACTCCACCTCGACTCCACCTCAACCCCACCTCGACTCCACACCGACTCCACCTCGACTCCACCTCGACTCCACACCGATTCCACACCGACTCCACCTCAACTCCACCTCGACTCCACCTCGACTCCACCTCGACTCCACCTCGACTCCACCTCGACTCCACCTCGACCCCACCTCGACTCCACACCAACTCCACCTCGACTCCACCTCGAATCTACCTCGACTCCACCTCGACTCCACACCAACTCCACACCGACTTCACCTCGACTCCACCTCGACTCCACCTCGACTCCACACCATCTCCACCTCGGCTCCACCTCAACCCCACCTCGACTCCACCTCGACTCCACCTCAACCCCACCTCGTCTCCACACCGACTCCACACCGACTCCACCTCAACTCCACCTCGAATCCACCTCGACTCCACCTCAACCCCACCTCGTCTCCACCTCGACTCCACCTCGACCCCACCTCGACTCCACCTCGACTCCACCTCGACTCCACACCAACTCCACACCGACTCCACCTCGACTCCACCTCGAATCCACACCAACACCACCTCGACTCCACCTCGACTCCACCTCAACCCCACCTCGACTCCTCACCAACACCACCTCGACTCCACCTCAACCCCACCTCAACTCCACCTCAACCCCACCTGGACTCCACCTCGACTCCACACCAACCCCACCTCGAATCCACCTCGACTCCACCTCAACTCCATCTCGACTCCACACCGACTCCACCTCGACTCCACCTCGACTCCACCTCGACTCCACCTCGACTCCACCTCGACTCGACCTCGACTCCACCTCGACCCCACCTCGACTCCACCTCGACTCCACCTCAACTCCAACTCGACTCCACCTCGACTCCACCTCGACTCCACCTCAACCCCACCTCGACTCCACACCGACTCCACCTCGACTCCACCTCGACTCCACACCGACTCCACACCGACTCCACCTCGACACCACCTCGACTCCACCTCGACTCCACCTCGACTCCACCTCGACTCCACCTCGACTCCACCTCGATCCCACACCAACTCCACCTCGACTCCACCTCGAATCTACCTCGACTCCACCTCGACTCCACACCAACTCCACACCGACTTCACCTCGACTCCACCTCGACTCCACCTCGACTCCACACCAACTCCACCTCGGCTCCACCTCAACCCCACCTCGACTCCACCTCGACTCCACCTCAACCCCACCTCGTCTCCACACCGACTCCACACCGACTCCACCTCAACTCCACCTCAACCCCACCTCGACTCCACCTCAACTCCACCTCGAATCCACCTCGACTCCACCTCAACCCCACCTCGTCTCCACCTCGACTCCACCTCGACTCCACCCCGACCCCACCTCGACTCCACCTCGACTCCACCTCGACTCCACACCAACTCCACACCGACTCCACCTCGACTCCACCTCGACTCCACACCAACTCCACCTCGACTCCACCTCGACTCCACCTCGACTCCACACCAACTCCACACCGACTCCACCTCGACTCCACCTCGACTCCACACCAACTCCACCTCGACTCCACCTCGACCCCACCTCGACTCCACCTCGACTCCACCTCGACTCCACACCGACTCCACCTCAACCCCACCTCGACTCCACCTCAACTCCACACCAACTCCACCTCGACCCCACCTCGACTCCACCTCGACTCCACCTCGACTCCACCTCGACTCCACCTCGACTCCACCTCGACCCCACCTCGACTCCACACCAACTCCACCTCGACTCCACCTCGAATCTACCTCGACTCCACCTCGACTCCACACCAACTCCACACCGACTTCACCTCGACTCCACCTCGACTCCACCTCGACTCCACACCAACTCCACCTCGGCTCCACCTCAACCCCACCTCGACTCCACCTCGACTCCACCTCAACCCCACCTCGTCTCCACACCGACTCCACACCGACTCCACCTCAACTCCACCTCGACCCCACCTCGACTCCACCTCAACTCCACCTCGAATCCACCTCGACTCCACCTCAACCCCACCTCGTCTCCACCTCGACTCCACCTCGACCCCACCTCGACTCCACCTCGACTCCACCTCGACTCCACACCAACTCCACACCGACTCCACCTCGACTCCACCTCGAATCCACACCAACACCACCTCGACTCCACCTCGACTCCACCTCAACCCCACCTCGACTCCTCACCAACACCACCTCGACTCCACCTCAACCCCACCTCAACTCCACCTCAACCCCACCTGGACTCCACCTCGACTCCACACCAACCCTACCTCGAATCCACCTCGACTCCACCTCAACTCCATCTCGACTCCACACCGAATCCACCTCGACTCCACCTCGACTCCACACCGACTCCACCTCGACTCCACCTCGACTCCACCTCGACTCCACCTCGACTCCACCTCGACTCGACCTCGACTCCACCTCGACCCCACCTCGACTCCACCTCGACTCCACCTCAACTCCAACTCGACTCCACCTCGACTCCACCTCGACTCCACCTCAACCCCACCTCGACTCCACACCGACTCCACCTCGACTCCACCTCGACTCCACACCGACTCCACACCGACTCCACCTCGACACCACCTCGACTCCACCTCGACTCCACCTTGACTCCACCTCGACTCCACCTCGATCCCACACCAACTCCACCTCGACTCCACCTCGAATCTACCTCGACTCCACCTCGACTCCACACCAACTCCACACCGACTTCACCTCGACTCCACCTCGACTCCACCTCGACTCCACACCAACTCCACCTCGGCTCCACCTCAACCCCACCTCGACTCCACCTCGACTCCACCTCAACCCCACCTCGTCTCCACACCGACTCCACACCGACTCCACCTCAACTCCACCTCAACCCCACCTCGACTCCACCTCAACTCCACCTCGAATCCACCTCGACTCCACCTCAACCCCACCTCGTCTCCACCTCGACTCCACCTCGACTCCACCACGACCCCACCTCGACTCCACCTCGACTCCACCTCGACTCCACACCAACTCCACACCGACTCCACCTCGACTCCACCTCGACTCCACACCAACTCCACCTCGACTCCACCTCGACTCCACCTCGACTCCACCTCGACTCCACACCGACTCCACCTCAACCCCACCTCGACTCCACCTCAACTCCACACCAACTCCACCTCGACCCCACCTCGACTCCACCTCGACTCCACCTCGACTCCACACCGACTCCACCTCGACTCCACCTGAACCCCACCTCGACTCCACCTCGACTCCACCTCGACTCCACCTCAACCCCACCTCGACTCCACACCAACTCCACCTCGACCCCACCTCGACTCCACCTCGACTCCACACCAACTCCACCTCGACTCCACCTGAACCCCACCTCGACTCCACCTCGACTCCACCTCGACTCCACCTCGACACCACCTCAACCCCACCTCGACTCCACACCAACTCCACCTCGACTCCACCTCGACTCCATCTCGACTCCACCTCGACTCCACCTCGACCCCACCTCGACCCCACCTCGACTCCACCCCGACTCCACCTCGACCCCACCTCAACCCCACCTCGACTCCACACCTACTCCACCTCGACTCCACCTCGACTCCACCTCGACTCCACACCTACTCCACACCTACTCCACACCTACTCCACACCGACTCCACCTCGACTCCACCTCGACCCCACCTCGACCCCACCTCGACCCCACCTCGACTCCACCTCGACTCCACCTCGACTCCACCTCGACTCTACCTCGACTCCACACCGACTCCACACCGACTCCACACCGACTCCACCTCGACTCCACCTCGACTCCACCTCGACTCCACCTCGACCCCACCTCGACTCCACCTCGACTCCACACCGACTCCACACCGACTCCACACCGACTCCACACCGACTCCACCTGGACTCCACCTCGACTCCACCTCGACCCCACCTCGACTCCACACCAACTCCACCTCGACCCCACCTCGACTCCACCTCGACTCCACACCAACTCCACCTCGACTCCACCTGAACCCCACCTCGACTCCACCTCGACTCCACTTCGACACCACCTCGACTCCACCTCGGCTCCACCTCGACTCCACCTCGACTCCACCTCGACCCCACCTCGACTCCACACCAACTACGCCTCGACTCCACCTCGACTCCACCTCGACTCCACCTCGACTCCACCTCGACTCCACCTCGACCCCACCTCGACCCCACCTTACTCCACCTCGACTCCACCTCGACTCCACCTCGACTCCACACCTACTCCACACCGACTCCACACCGACTCCACCTCGACTCCACCTCGTCTCCACCTCGACTCCACCTCGACTCCACCTCGACTCCACACCGACTCCACACCGACTCCACCTCGACTCCACCTCGACTCCACCTCGACCCCACCTCGACCCCACCTCGACTCCACCTCGACTCCACCTCGACTCCACCTCGACTCTACCTCGACTCCACACCGACTCCACACCGACTCCACACCGACTCCACACCGACTCCACCTCGACTCCACCTCGACTCCACCTCGACCCCACCTCAACTCCACCTCAACTCCACCTCAACCCCACATCGACTCCACCTCGACTCCACCTCAACCCCACCCCGACTCCACCTCAACTCCGCACCGACTCCACCTCGACTCCACCTCAACCCCACCTCGACTCCACCTCGACTCCACCTCGACTCCACCTCAACTCCACCTCGACTCCACCTCAACCCCACCTCGACTCCACACCAACACCACCTCGAGTCCACCTCGACTCCACACCAACTCCACCTCGACTCCAACTCAACCCCACCTCGACTCCACCTCAACTCCACCTCGACTCCACCTCAACTCCACACCAACTCCGCACCGACTCCACCTCGACTCCACCTCAACTCCACACCAACACCACCTTGACTCCACCTCGACTCCACCTCAACCCCACCTCGACTCCTCACCAACTCCACCTCGACTCCACCTCAACTCCACCTCAACCCCACCTGGACTCCACCTCAACTCCACACCAACCCCACCTCGAATCCACCTCGACTCCACCTCAACTCCATCTCGACTCCACACCGACTCCACCTCGACTCCACCTCGACTCCACCTCAACTCCACCTCGACTCCACCTCGGCTCCACCTCGACTCCACCTCGACTCGACCTCCACTCCACCTCGACCCCACCTCGACTCCACCTCGACTCCACCTCAACCCCACCTCAACTCCAACTCGACTCCACCTCGACTCCACCTCGACTCCACCTCGACTCCACCTCAACCCCACCTCGACTCCACACCGACTCCACCTCGACTCCACCTCGACTCCACACCGACTCCACACCGACTCCACCTCAACTCCACCTCAACACCACCTCGACTCCACCTCGACTCCACCTCGACCCCACCTCGACTCCACCTCGACCCCACCTCGACTCCACACCAACTCCACCTCGACTCCACCTCGAATCTACCTCGACTCCACCTCGACTCCACACCAACTCCACACCGACTTCACCTCGACTCCACCTCGACTCCACCTCGACTCCACACCAACTCCACCTCGGCTCCACCTCAACCCCACCTCGACTCCACCTCGACTCCACCTCAACCCCACCTCGTCTCCACACCGACTCCACACCGACTCCACCTCAACTCCACCTCGACCCCACCTCGACTCCACCTCAACTCCACCTCGAATCCACCTCGACTCCACCTCAACCCCACCTCGACTCCACCTCGACTCCACCTCGACTCCACCTCGACCCCACCTCGACTCCACCTCGACTCCACACCGACTCCACACCGACTCCACCTCGACTCCACCTCGACTCCACATCAACTCCACCTCGACTCCACCTCGACTCCACCTCGACCCCACCTCGACTCCAACTCGACTCCACCTCGACTCCACACCGACTCCACCTCAACCTCACCTCGACTCCACCTCAACTCCACACCAACTCCACCTCAACCCCACCTCGACTCAACACCTACTCCACCTCGACTCCACCTCGACTCCACCTCCACTCCACCTCGACTCCACACCTACTCCACACCTACTCCACACCGACTCCACCTCGACTACACCTCGACTCCACCTCGACTCCACTTCGACTCCACACCGACTCCACCTCGACTCCCCCTCGACTCCACCTCGACTCCACCTCGACCCCACCTCGACCCCACCTCGACCCCACCTCGACTCCACCTCGACTCCACTTCGACTCCACACCGACTCCACCTCGACTCCCCCTCGACTCCACCTCGACTCCACCTCGACCCCACCTCGACCCCACCTCGACTCCACCTCGACTCTACCTCGACTCCACACCGACTCCACACCGACTCCACACCGACTCCACCTCGACTCCACCTCGACTCCACCTCGACTCCACCTCGACTCCACCTCGACCCCACCTCGACTCCACCTCGACTCCACCTCGACTCCACACCGACTCCACACCGACTCCACACCGACTCCACACCGGCTCCACCTCGACTCCACCTCGACTCCACCTCGACCCCACCTCGACTCCACACCAACTCCACCTCGACTCCACCTCGACTCCACCTCGACTCCACCTCGACCCCACCTCGACCCCACCTCGACTCCACCTCGACTCCACCTCGACTCCACCTCGACTCCACACCTACTCCACACCTACTCCACACCGACTCCACCTCGACTCCACCTCGACCCCACCTCGACTCCACCTCGACTCCACACCGACTCCACACCAACCCCACCTCAACCCCACCTCGAATCCACCTCGACTCCACCTCGACTCCACACCAACCCCACCTCAACCCCACCTCGACTCCACCTCGACTCCACCTCGACTCCACACCGACTCCACCTCGACTCCACCTCGACCCCACCTCGACTCCACCACGACTCCACCTCAACCCCACCTCGACCCCACCTCGACTCCACCTCGACCCCACCTCGACTCCACCCCGACTCCACCTCGACTCCACCTCAACCCCACATTGACTCCACCTCGACTCCACCTCAACTCCACCCTGACTCCACCTCAACTTCGCACCGACTCCACCTCGACTCCACCTCAACCCCACCTCGACTCCACCTCGACTCCACCTCGACTCCACCTCAACTCCACCTCGACTCCACCTCAACCCCACCTCGACTCCACACCAACACCACCTCGACTCCACCTCGACTCCACACCAACTCCACCTCGACTCCAACTCAACCCCACCTCGACTCCACCTCAACTCCACCTCGACTCCACCTCAACTCCACACCAACTCCGCACCGACTCCACCTCGACTCCACCTCAACTCCACACCAACACCACCTCGACTCCACCTCGACTCCACCTCAACCCCACCTCGACTCCTCACCAACTCCACCTCGACTCCACCTCAACTCCACCTCAACCCCACCTGGACTCCACCTCAACTCCACACCAACCCCACCTCGAATCCACCTCGACTCCACCTCAACTCCATCTCGACTCCACACCGACTCCACCTCGACTCCACCTCGACTCCACACCGACTCGACCTCGACTCCACCTCGACCCCACCTCGACTCCACCTCGACTCCACCTCAACTCCAACTCGACTCCACCTCGACTCCACCTCGACTCCACCTCAACCCCACCTCGACTCCACACCGACTCCACCTCGACTCCACACCGACTCCACACCGACTCCACCTCAACTCCACCTCGACACCACCTCGACTCCACCTCGACTCCACCTCGACTCCACCTCGACCCCACCTCAACTCCACCTCGACCCCACCTCGACTCCACACCAACTCCACCTCGACTCCACCTCGAATCTACCTCGACTCCACCTCGACTCCACACCAACTCCACACCGACTTCACCTCGACTCCACCTCGACTCCACCTCGACTCCACACCAACTCCACCTCGGCTCCACCTCAACCCCACCTCGACTCCACCTCGACTCCACCTCAACCCCACCTCGTCTCCACACCGACTCCACACCGACTCCACCTCAACTCCACCTCGACCCCACCTCGACTCCACCTCGAATCCACCTCGACTCCACCTCAACCCCACCTCGACTCCACCTCGACTCCACCTCGACTCCACCTCGACTCCACCTCGACCCCACCTCGACTCCACCTCGACTCCACCTCGACTCCACACCAACTCCACACCGACTCCACCTCGACTCCACCTCGACTCCACACCAACTCCACCTCAACTCCACCTCGACTCCACCTCAACTCCACACCAACTCCGCACCGACTCCACCTCGACTCCACCTCGACTCCACACCAACTCCACCTCGACTCCACCTCGACCCCACCTCGACTCCACCTCAACTCCACACCAACTCCGCACCGACTCCACCTCGACTCCACCTCAACTCCACACCAACACCACCTCGACTCCACCTCGACTCCACCTCAACCCCACCTCGACTCCTCACCAACTCCACCTCGACTCCACCTCAACTCCACCTCAACCCCACCTGGACTCCACCTCAACTCCACACCAACCCCACCTCGAATCCACCTCGAATCCACCTCGACTCCACCTCAACTCCATCTCGACTCCACACCGACTCCACCTCGACTCCACCTCGACTCCACACCGACTCCACCTCGACTCCACCTCGACTCCACCTCGACTCGACCTCGACTCCACCTCGACCCCACCTCGACTCCACCTCGACTCCACCTCAACTTCTTCTCAACTCCACATCAACTCCACACCAACTCCACCTCAACTCCACACCAACTCCACCTCAACTCCACACCAACTCCACCTCAACTCCACATCAACTCCACACCAACTCCACACCAACTCCACATCACACCAACTCCACATCACACCAACTCCCCATCACAGCAACTCCACATCACTCCAACTCCACATCACACCAACTCCACCTCAACCCCACCTCAACTCCACCTCAACCCCACCTCGACTCCACCTCGACTCCACACCAACTCCACACCAACCCCACCTCAACCCCACCTTGAATCCACCTCGACTCCACCTCTACTCCACCTCGACTCCACACCAACCCCACCTCAACCCCACCTCGACTCCACCTCGACTCCACCTCGACTCCACACCGACCCCACCTCGACTCCACCTCGACTCCACCTGAACCCCACCTCGACCCGACCTCGACTCCACCTCGACCCCACCTCGACTCCACCCCGACTCCACCTCGACTCCACCTCAACCCCACATCGACTCCACCTCGACTCCACCTCAACCCCACCCCGACTCCACCTCAACTCCGCACCGACTCCACCTCGACTCCACCTCAACCCCACCTCGACTCCACCTCGACTCCACCTCAACTCCACCTCGACTCCACCTCAACCCCACCTCGACTCCACACCAACACCACCTCGACTCCACCTCGACTCCACACCAACTCCACCTCGACTCCACCTCGACTCCACCTCAACTCCACACCAACACCACCTCGACTCCACCTCGACTCCACCTCAACCCCACCTCGACTCCTCACCAACTCCACCTCGACTCCACCTCAACTCCACCTCAACCCCACCTGGACTCCACCTCAACTCCACACCAACCCCACCTCGAATCCACCTCGACTCCACCTCAACTCCATCTCGACTCCACACCGACTCCACCTCGACTCCACCTCAACTCCACCTCGACTCCACCTCGGCTCCACCTCGACTCCACCTCGACTCGACCTCGACTCCACCTCGACCCCACCTCGACTCCACCTCGACTCCACCTCAACCCCACCTCAACTCCAACTCGACTCCACCTCGACTCCACCTCGACTCCACCTCGACTCCACCTCAACCCCACCTCGACTCCACACCGACTCCACCTCGACTCCACCTCGACTCCACACCGACTCCACACCGACTCCACCTCAACTCCACCTCAACACCACCTCGACTCCACCTCGACTCCACCTCGACCCCACCTCGACTCCACCTCGACCCCACCTCGACGCCACACCAACTCCACCTCGACTCCACCTCGAATCTACCTCGACTCCACCTCGACTCCACACCAACTCCACACCGACTTCACCTCGACTCCACCTCGACTCCACCTCGACTCCACACCAACTCCACCTCGGCTCCACCTCAACCCCATCTCGACTCCACCTCGACTCCACCTCAACCCCACCTCGTCTCCACACCGACTCCACACCGACTCCACCTCAACTCCACCTCGACCCCACCTCGACTCCACCTCAACTCCACCTCGAATCCACCTCGACTCCACCTCAACCCCACCTCGACTCCACCTCGACTCCACCTCGACTCCACCTCGACCCCACCTCGACCCCACCTCGACTCCACCTCGACTCCACACCGACTCCACCTCGACTCCACCTCGACTCCACATCAACTCCACCTCGACTCCACCTCGACCCCACCTCGAATCCAACTCGACTCCACCTCGACTCCACACCGACTCCACCTCAACCTCACCTCGACTCCACCTCAACTCCACACCTCGACTCCACCTCGACTCCACCTCGACCCCACCTTGACCCCACCTCGACTCCACCTCGACTCCACCTCGACTCCACCTCGACTCCACACCTACTCCACACCTACTCCACACCGACTCCACCTCGACTCCACCTCGACCCCACCTCGACTCCACCTCGACTCCACCTCGACTCCACACCAACTCCACACCAACCCCACCTCAACCCCACCTCGAATCCACCTCGACTCCACCTCGACTCCACACCAACCCCACCTCAACCCCACCTCGACTCCACCTCGACTCCACCTCGACTCCACACCGACTCCACCTCGACTCCACCTCGACTCCACCTCGACTCCACCTCGACTCCACCTCGACCCCACCTCAACTCCACCTCGACCCCACCTCGACTCCACACCAACTCCACCTCGACTCCACCTCGAATCTACCTCGACTCCACCTCGACTCCACACCAACTCCACACCGACTTCACCTCGACTCCACCTCGACTCCACCTCGACTCCACACCAACTCCACCTCGGCTCCACCTCAACCCCACCTCGACTCCACCTCGACTCCACCTCAACCCCACCTCGTCTCGACACCGACTCCACACCGACTCCACCTCAACTCCACCTCGACCCCACCTCGACTCCACCTCAACTCCACCTCGAATCCACCTCGACTCCACCTCAACCCCACCTCGACTCCACCTCGACTCCACCTCGACTCCACCTCGACTCCACCTCGACCCCACCTCGACTCCACCTCGACTCCACCTCGACTCCACACCAACTCCACACCGACTCCACCTCGACTCCACCTCGACTCCACACCAACTCCACCTCAACTCCACCTCGACTCCACCTCAACTCCACACCAACTCCGCACCGACTCCACCTCGACTCCACCTCGACTCCACACCAACTCCACCTCGACTCCACCTCGACCCCACCTCGACTCCACCTCAACTCCACACCAACTCCGCACCGACTCCACCTCGACTCCACCTCAACTCCACACCAACACCACCTCGACTCCACCTCGACTCCACCTCAACCCCACCTCGACTCCTCACCAACTCCACCTCGACTCCACCTCAACTCCACCTCAACCCCACCTGGACTCCACCTCAACTCCACACCAACTCCACCTCAACTCCATCTCGACTCCACACCGACTCCACCTCGACTCCACCTCGACTCCACCTCGACTCCACCTCGACTCCACCTCGACTCGACCTCGACTCCACCTCGACCCCACCTCGACTCCACCTCGACTCCACCTCAACCCCACCTCAACTCCAACTCGACTCCACCTCGACTCCACCTCGACTCCACCTCGACTCCACCTCAACCCCACCTCGACTCCACACCGACTCCACCTCGACTCCACCTCGACTCCACACCGACTCCACACCGACTCCACCTCAACTCCACCTCGACACCACCTCAACTCCACCTCAACTCCACCTCAACTCCACCTCAACTTCACCTCAACTTCTTCTCAACTCCACATCAACTCCACACCAACTCCACCTCAACTCCACACCAACTCCACCTCAACTCCACACCAACTCCACCTCAACTCCACATCAACTCCACACCAACTCCACACCAACTCCACATCACACCAACTCCACATCACACCAACTCCCCATCACAGCAACTCCACATCACTCCAACTCCACATCACACCAACTCCACCTCAACTCCACCTCAACCCCACCTCGACTCCACCTCGACTCCACCTCGACTCCACACCAACTCCACACCAACCCCACCTCAACCCCACCTCGAATCCACCTCGACTCCACCTCTACTCCACCTCGACTCCACACCAACCCCACCTCAACCCCACCTCGACTCCACCTCGACTCCACCTCGACTCCACACCGACCCCACCTCGACTCCACCTCGACTCCACCTCAACCCCACCTCGACCCCACCTCGACTCCACCTCGACCCCACCTCGACTCCACCCCGACTCCACCTCGACTCCACCTCAACCCCACATCGACTCCACCTCGACTCCACCTCAACCCCACCCCGACTCCACCTCAACTCCGCACCGACTCCACCTCGACTCCACCTCGACTCCACCTCGACTCCACCTCGACTCCACCTCAACTCCACCTCGACTCCACCTCAACCCCACCTCGACTCCACACCAACACCACCTCGACTCCACCTCGACTCCACACCAACTCCACCTCGACTCCAACTCAACCCCACCTCGACTCCACCTCAACTCCACCTCGACTCCACCTCAACTCCACACCAACTCCGCACCGACTCCACCTCGACTCCACCTCAACTCCACACCAACACCACCTCGACTCCACCTCGACTCCACCTCAACCCCACCTCGACTCCTCACCAACTCCACCTCGACTCCACCTCAACTCCACCTCAACCCCACCTGGACTCCACCTCAACTCCACACCAACCCCACCTCGAATCCACCTCGACTCCACCTCAACTCCATCTCGACTCCACACCGACTCCACCTCGACTCCACCTCGACTCCACCTCGACTCCACCTCAACTCCACCTCGACTCCACCTCGGCTCCACCTCGACTCCACCTCGACTCGACCTCGACTCCACCTCGACCCCACCTCGACTCCACCTCGACTCCACCTCAACCCCACCTCAACTCCAACTCGACTCCACCTCGACTCCACCTCGACTCCACCTCGACTCCACACCGACTCCACCTCGACTCCACCTCGACTCCACACCGACTCCACACCGACTCCACCTCAACTCCACCTCAACACCACCTCGACTCCACCTCGACTCCACCTCGACCCCACCTCGACTCCACCTCGACCCCACCTCGACTCCACACCAACTCCACCTCGACTCCACCTCAAATCTACCTCGACTCCACCTCGACTCCACACCAACTCCACACCGACTTCACCTCGACTCCACCTCGACTCCACCTCGACTCCACACCAACTCCACCTCGGCTCCACCTCAACCCCACCTCGACTCCACCTCGACTCCACCTCAACCCCACCTCGTCTCCACACCGACTCCACACCGACTCCACCTCAACTCCACCTCGACCCCACCTCGACTCCACCTCAACTCCACCTTGAATCCACCTCGACTCCACCTCAACCCCACCTCGACTCCACCTCGACTCCACCTCGACTCCACCTCGACCCCACCTCGACTCCACCTCGACTCCACACCGACTCCACACCGACTCCACCTCGACTCCACCTCGACTCCACATCAACTCCACCTCGACTCCACCTCGACCCCACCTCGACTCCAACTCGACTCCACCTCGACTCCACACCGACTCCACCTCAACCTCACCTCGACTCCACCTCAACTCCACACCAACTCCACCTCAACCCCACCTCGACTCCACACCTACTCCACCTCGACTCCACCTCGACTCCACCTCCACTCCACCTCGACTCCACACCTACTCCACACCGACTCCACCTCGACTACACCTCGACTCCACCTCGACTCCACTTCGACTCCACACCGACTCCACCTCGACTCCCCCTCGACTCCACCTCGACTCCACCTCGACCCCACCTCGACCCCACCTCGACCCCACCTCGACTCCACCTCGACTCCACCTCGACTCCACCTCGACTCTACCTCGACTCCACACCGACTCCACACCGACTCCACCTCGACTCCACCTCGACTCCACCTCGACTCCACCTCGACCCCACCTCGACTCCACCTCGACTCCACACCGACTCCACACCGACTCCACACCGACTCCACACCGACTCCACCTCGACTCCACCTCGACTTCACCTCGACCCCACCTCGGCTCCACACCAACTCCACCTCGACCCCACCTCGACTCCACCTCGACTCCACCTCGACTCCACACCAACTCCACCTCGACTCCACCTCGACTCCACCTCGACTCCACCTCGATCCACCTCGACACCACCTCGACTCCACCTCGGCTCCACCTCGACTCCACCTCGACTCCACCTCGACCCCACCTCGACTACACACCAACTCCACCTCGACTCCACCTCGACTCCACCTCGACTCCACCTCGACTCCACCTCGACCCCACCTTGACCCCACCTCGACTCCACCTCGACTCCACCTCGACTCCACCTCGACTCCACACCTACTCCACACCTACTCCACACCGACTCCACCTCGACTCCACCTCGACCCCACCTCGACTCCACCTCGACTCCACCTCGACTCCACACCAACTCCACACCAACCCCACCTCAACCCCACCTCGACTCCACCTCTACTCCACCTCGACTCCACACCGACTCCACCTCGACTCCACCTCGACCCCACCTCGACTCCACCTCGACTCCACCTCAACCCCACCTCGACCCCACCTCGACTCCACCTCGACCCCACCTCGACTCCACCCCGACTCCACCTCGACTCCACCTCAACCCCACATCGACTCCACCTCGACTCCACCTCAACTCCACCCTGACTCCACCTCAACTCCGCACCGACTCCACCTCGACTCCACCTCAACCCCACCTCGACTCCACCTCGACTCCACCTCGACTCCACCTCAACTCCACCTCGACTCCACCTCAACCCCACCTCGACTCCACACCAACACCACCTCGACTCCACCTCGACTCCACACCAACTCCACCTCGACTCCAACTCAACCCCACCTCGAGTCCACCTCAACTCCACCTCGACTCCACCTCAACTCCACACCAACTCCGCACCGACTCCACCTCGACTCCACCTCAACTCCACACCAACACCACCTCGACTCCACCTCGACTCCACCTCAACCCCACCTCGACTCCTCACCAACTCCACCTCGACTCCACCTCAACTCCACCTCAACCCCACCTGGACTCCACCTCAACTCCACACCAACCCCACCTCGAATCCACCTCGACTCCACCTCAACTCCATCTCGACTCCACACCGACTCCACCTCGACTCCACCTCGACTCCACACCGACTCCACCTCGACTCCACCTCGACTCCACCTCAACTCCACCTCGACTCCACCTCGACTCCACCTCGACTCCACCTCGACTCGACCTCGACTCCACCTCGACCCCACCTCGACTCCACCTCGACTCCACCTCAACTCCAACTCGACTCCACCTCGACTCCACCTCGACTCCACCTCAACCCCACCTCGACTCCACACCGACTCCACCTCGACTCCACACCGACTCCACACCGACTCCACCTCAACTCCACCTCGACACCACCTCGACTCCACCTCGACTCCACCTCGACTCCACCTCGACTCCACCTCGACCCCACCTCAACTCCACCTCGACCCCACCTCGACTCCACACCAACTCCACCTCGACTCCACCTCGAATCTACCTCGACTCCACCTCGACTCCACACCAACTCCACACCGACTCCACCTCGACTCCACCTCGACTCCACACCAACTCCACCTCGGCTCCACCTCAACCCCACCTCGACTCCACCTCGACTCCACCTCAACCCCACCTCGTCTCCACACCGACTCCACACCGACTCCACCTCAACTCCACCTCGACCCCACCTCGACTCCACCTCAACTCCACCTCGAATCCACCTCGACTCCACCTCAACCCCACCTCGACTCCACCTCGACTCCACCTCGACTCCACCTCGACTCCACCTCGACCCCACCTCGACTCCACCTCGACTCCACCTCGACTCCACACCAACTCCACACCGACTCCACCTCGACTCCACCTCGACTCCACACCAACTCCACCTCAACTCCACCTCGACTCCACCTCAACTCCACACCAACTCCGCACCGACTCCACCTCGACTCCACCTCGACTCCACACCAACTCCACCTCGACTCCACCTCGACCCCACCTCGACTCCACCTCAACTCCACACCAACTCCGCACCGACTCCACCTCGACTCCACCTCAACTCCACACCAACACCACCTCGACTGCACCTCGACTCAACCTCAACCCCACCTCGACTCCTCACCAACTCCACCTCGACTCCACCTCAACTCCACCTCAACCAAACCTGGACTCCACCTCAACTCCACACCAACCCCACCTCGAATCCACCTCGACTCCACCTCAACTCCATCTCGACTCCACACCGACTCCACCTCGACTCCACCTCGACTCCACACCGACTCCACCTCGACTCCACCTCGACTCCACCTCGACTCGACCTCAACTCCACCTCGACCCCACCTCGACTCCACCTCGACTCCACCTCAACCCCACCTCAACTCCAACTCGACTCCACCTCGACTCCACCTCGACTCCACCTCGACTCCACCTCAACCCCACCTCGACTCCACACCGACTCCACCTCGACTCCACCTCGACTCCACACCGACTCCACACCGACTCCACCTCAACTCCACCTCGACACCACCTCGACTCCACCTCGACTCCACCTCGACACCACCTCGACTCCACCTCGACTCCACCTCGACTCCACCTCGACTCCACCTCGACTCCACCTCGACTCCACACCAACTCCACCTCGGCTCCACCTCAACCCCACCTCGACTCCACCTCGACTCCACCTCAACCCCACCTCGTCTCCACACCGACTGCACACCGACTCCACCTCAACTACACCTCGACCCCACCTCGACTCCACCTCAACTCCACCTCGACTCCACCTCGACTCCACCTCGACCCCACCTCGACCCCACCTCGACCCCACCTCGACTCCACCTCGACTCCACCTCGACTCCACCTCGACTCTACCTCGACTCTACCTCGACTCTACCTCGACTCCACACCGACTCCACACCGACTCCACCTCGACTCCACCTCGACTCCACCTCGACTCCACCTCGACTCCACCTCGACTCCACCTCGACCCCACCTCGACTCCACCTCGACTCCACACCGACTCCACACCGACTCCACACCGACTGCACACCGACTCCACCTCGACTCCACCTCGACTCCACCTCGACCCCACCTCGACTCCACCTCGACTCCACCTCGACTCCACCTCGACTCTACCTTGACTCCACACCGACTCCACACCGACTCCACACCGACTCCACCTCGACTCCACCTCGACTCCACCTCGACTCCACCTCGACCCCACCTCGACTCCACCTCGACTCCACACCGACTCCACACCGACTCCACACCGACTGCACACCGACTCCACCTCGACTCCACCTCGACTCCACCTCGACCCCACCTCGACTCCACACCAACTCCACCTCGACCCCACCTCGACTCCACCTCGACTCCACCTCGACTCCACACCAACTCCACCTCGACTCCACCTCGACTCCACCTCGACTCCACCTCGACTCCACCTCGACACCACCTCGACTCCACCTCGACTCCACCTCGACTCCACCTCGACCCCACCTTGACTCCACCTCAACCCCACCTCGACCCCACCTCGACTCCACCTCGACCCCACCTCGACTCCACCCCGACTCCACCTCGACTCCACCTCAACCCCACATCGACTCCACCTCGACTCCACCTCAACCCCACCCCGACTCCACCTCAACTCCGCACCGACTCCACCTCGACTCCACCTCAACCCCACCTCGACTCCACCTCGACTCCACCTCGACTCCACCTCAACTCCACCTCGACTCCACCTCAACCCCACCTCGACTCCACACCAACACCACCTCGACTCCACCTCGACTCCACACCAACTCCACCTCGACTCCAACTCAACCCCACCTCGACTCCACCTCAACTCCACCTCGACTCCACCTCAACTCCACACCAACTCCGCACCGACTCCACCTCGACTCCACCTCAACTCCACACCAACACCACCTCGAATCCAGCTCGACTCCACCTCAACCCCACCTCGACTCCTCACCAACTCCACCTCGACTCCACCTCAACTCCACCTCAACCCCACCCGGACTCCACCTCGACTCCACCTCAACCCCACATCGACTCCACCTCGACTCCACCTCAACCCCACCCCGACTCCACCTCAACTCCGCACCGACTCCACCTCGACTCCACCTCAACCCCACCTCGACTCCACCTCGACTCCACCTCGACTCCACCTCAACTCCACCTCAACTCCACCTCGACTCCACCTCAACCCCACCTCGACTCCACACCAACACCACCTCGACTCCACCTCGACTCCACACCAACTCCACCTCGACTCCAACTCAACCCCACCTCGACTCCACCTCAACTCCACCTCGACTCCACCTCAACTCCACACCAACTCCGCACCGACTCCACCTCGACTCCACCTCAACTCCACACCAACACCACCTCGACTCCACCTTGACTCCACCTCAACCCCACCTCGACTCCTCACCAACTCCACCTCGACTCCACCTCAACTCCACCTCAACCCCACCTGGACTCCACCTCAACTCCACACCAACCCCACCTCGAATCCACCTCGACTCCACCTCAACTCCATCTCGACTCCACACCGACTCCACCTCGACTCCACCTCGACTCCAGACCGACTCCACCTCGACTCCACCTCGACTCCACCTCGACTCCACCTCGACTCCACCTCGACTCGACCTCGACTCCACCTCGACCCCACCTCGACTCCACCTCGACTCCACCTCAACTCCACCTCGACTCCACCTCGACTCCACCTCGACTCCACCTCAACCCCACCTCGACTCCACACCGACTCCACCTCGACTCCACACCGACTCCACACCGACTCCACCTCAACTCCACCTCGACACCACCTCGACTCCACCTCGACTCCACCTCGACTCCACCTCGACCCCACCTCGACTCCACCTCGACCCCACCTCGACTCCACACCAACTCCACCTCGACTCCACCGCGAATCTACCTCGACTCCACCTCGACTCCACACCAACTCCACACCGACTTCACCTCGACTCCACCTCGACTCCACCTCGACTCCACACCAACTCCACCTCGGCTCCACCTCAACCCCACCTCGACTCCACCTCGACTCCACCTCAACCCCACCTCGTCTCCACACCGACTCCACACCGACTCCACCTCAACTCCACCTCGACCCCACCTCGACTCCACCTCGACTCCACCTTGACTCCACCTCGACCCCACCTCGACCCCACCTCGACTCCACCTCGACTCCACCTCGACTCCACCTCGACTCTACCTCGACTCCACACCGACTCCACCTCGACTCCACCTCGAACCCACCTCGACTCCACCTCGACTCCACCTCGACTCCACACCGACTCCACACCGACTCCACACCGACTCCACACCGACTCCACCTCGACTCCACCTCGACACCACCTCGACCCCACCTCGACTCCACACCAACTCCACCTCGACCCCACCTCGACTTCACCTCGACTCCACCTCGACTCCACACCAACTCCACCTCGACTCCACCTCGACTCCACCTCGACTCCACCTCGACTCCACCTCGACACCACCTCGACTCCACCTCGGCTCCACCTCGACTCCACCTCGACTCCACCTCGACCCCACCTCGACTCCACAACAACTACACCTCGACTCCACCTCGACTCCACCTCGACTCCACCTCGACTCCACCTCGACCCCACCTCGACCCCACCTCGACTCCACCTCGACTCCACCTCGACTCCACCTCGACTCCACACCTACTCCACACCGACTCCACCTCGACCCCACCTCGACTCCACCTCGACTCCACCTCGACTCCACACCAACTCCACACCGACCCCACCTCAACCCCACCTCGACTCCACCTCGACTCCACCTCGACTCCACACCAACCCCACCTCAACCCCACCTCGACTCCACCTCGACTCCACCTCGACTCCACACCGACTCCACCTCGACTCCACCTCGACCCCACCTCGACTCCACCTCGACTCCACCTCAACCCCACCTCGACCCCACCTCGACTCCACCTCGACCCCACCTCGACTCCACCCCGACTCCACCTCGACTCCACCTCAACCCCACATCGACTCCACCTCGACTCCACCTCAACCCCACCCCGACTCCACCTCAACTCCGCACCGACTCCACCTCGACTCCACCTCAACCCCACCTCGACTCCACCTCGACTCCACCTCGACTCCACCTCAACTCCACCTCGACTCCACCTCAACCCCACCTCGACTCCACACCAACACCACCTCGACTCCACCTCGACTCCACACCAACTCCACCTCGACTCCAACTCAACCCCACCTCGACTCCACCTCAACTCCACCTCGACTCCAGCTCAACTCCACACCAACTCCGCACCGACTCCACCTCGACTCCACCTCAACTCCACACCAACACCACCTCGACTCCACCTCGACTCCACCTCAACCCCACCTCGACTTCTCACCAACTCCATCTCGACTCCACCTCAACTCCACCTCAACCCCACCTGGACTCCACCTCAACTTCACACCAACCCCACCTCGAATCCACCTCGACTCCACCTCAACTCCACCTCGACTCCACACCGACTCCACCTCGACTCCACCTCGACTCCACACCGACTCCACCTCGACTCCACCTCAACTCCACCTCGACTCCACCTCGACTCCACCTCGACTCCACCTCGACTCCACCTCGACTCCACCTCGACCCCACCTCGACTCCACCTCGACTCCACCTCGACTCCACCTCAACTCCAACTCGACTCCACCTCGACTCCACCTCGACTCCACCTCAACCCCACCTCGACTCCACACCGACTCCACCTCGACTCCACACCGACTCCACACCGACTCCACCTCAACTCCACCTCGACACCAACTCGACTCCACCTCGACTCCACCTCGACTCCACCTCGACTCCACCTCGACCCCACCTCGACCCCACCTCGACTCCACCTCGACCCCACCTCGACTCCACACCAACTCCACCTCGACTCCACCTCGAATCTACCTCGACTCCACCTCGACTCCACACCAACTCCACACCGACTTCACCTCGACTCCACCTCGACTCCACCTCGACTCCACACCAACTCCACCTCGGCTCCACCTCAACCCCACCTCGACTCCACCTCGACTCCACCTCAACCCCACCTCGTCTCCACACCGACTCCACACCGACTCCACCTCAACTCCACCTCGACCCCACCTCGACTCCACCTCAACTCCACCTCGAATCCACCTCGACTCCACCTCAACCCCACCTCGACTCCACCTCGACTCCACCTCGACTCCACCTCGACTCCACCTCGACCCCACCTCGACTCCACCTCGACTCCACACCAACTCCACACCGACTCCACCTCGACTCCACCTCGACTCCACACCAACTCCACCTCAACTCCACCTCGACTCCACCTCAACTCCACACCAACTCCGCACCGACTCCACCTCGACTCCACCTCAACTCCACACCAACACCACCTCGACTCCACCTCGACTCCACCTCAACCCCACCTCGACTCCTCACCAACTCCACCGCGACTCCACCTCAACTCCACCTCAACCCCACCTGGACTCCACCTCAACTCCACACCAACCCCACCTCGAATCCACCTCGACTCCACCTCAACTCCATCTCGACTCCACACCGACTCCACCTCGACTCCACCTCGACTCCACACCGACTCCACCTCGACTCCACACCGACTCCACCTCGACTCCACCTCAGCTCCACCTCGACTCCACCTCGACTCCACCTCGACTCCACCTCGACTCCACCTCGACTCCACCTCGACTCCACCTCGACTCCACCTCGACCCCACCTCGACTCCACCTCGACTCCACCTCAACCCCACCTCGACTCCAACTCGACTCCACCTCGACTCCACCTCGACTCCACCTCAACCCCACCTCGACTCCACACCGACTCCACCTCGACTCCACCTCGACTCCACACCGACTCCACACCGACTCCACCTCAACTCCACCTCGACACCACCTCGACTCCACCTCGACTCCACCTCGACTCCACCTCGACTCCACCTCGACCCCACCTCGACTCCACCTCGACCCCACCTCGACTCCACACCAACTCCACCTCGACTCCACCTCGAATCCACCTCGACTCCACACCAACTCCACACCGACTTCACCTCGACTCCACCTCGACTCCACCTCGACTCCACACCAACTCCACCTCGGCTCCACCTCAACCCCACCTCGACTCCACCTCGACTCCACCTCAACCCCACCTCGTCTCCACACCGATTCCACACCGACTCCACCTCAACTCCACCTCGACCCCACCTCGACTCCACCTCAACTCCACCTCGAATCCACCTCGACTCCACCTCAACCCCACCTCGACTCCACCTCGACTCCACCTCGACTCCACCTCGACCCCACCTCGACTCCACCTCGACTCCACCTCGACTCCACACCAACTCCACACCGACTCCACCTCGACTCCACATCAACTCCACCTCGACTCCACCTCGACCCCACCTCGACTCCAACTCGACTCCACCTCGACTCCACACCGACTCCACCTCAACCCCACCTCGACTCCACCTCAACTCCACACCAACTCCACCTCGACTCCACACCTACTCCACCTCGACTCCACCTCGACTCCACCTCGACTCCACCTCGACTCCACACCTACTCCACACCTACTCCACACCGACTCCACCTCGACTCCACCTCGACTCCACCTCGACTCCACCTCGACTCCACCTCGACCCCACCTCGACTCCACCTCGACTCCAACTCGACTCCACCTCGACTCCACCTCGACTCCACCTCAACCCCACCTCGACTCCACACCGACTCCACCTCGACTCCACCTCGACTCCACACCGACTCCACACCGACTCCACCTCAACTCCACCTCGACACCACCTCGACTCCACCTCGACTCCACCTCGACTCCACCTCGACTCCACCTCGACCCCACCTCGACTCCACCTCGACCCCACCTCGACTCCACACCAACTCCACCTCGACTCCACCTCGAATCTACCTCGACTCCACCTCGACTCCACACCAACTCCACACCGACTTCACCTCGACTCCACCTCGACTCCACCTCGACTCCACACCAACTCCACCTCGGCTCCACCTCAACCCCACCTCGACTCCACCTCGACTCCACCTCAACCCCACCTCGTCTCCACACCGACTCCACACCGACTCCACCTCAACTCCACCTCGACCCCACCTCGACTCCACCTCAACTCCACCTCGAATCCACCTCGACTCCACCTCAACCCCACCTCGACTCCACCTCGACTCCACCTCGACTCCACCTCGACCCCACCTCGACTCCACCTCGACTCCACCTCGACTCCACACCAACTCCACACCGACTCCACCTCGACTCCACATCAACTCCACCTCGACTCCACCTCGACCCCACCTCGACTCCAACTCGACTCCACCTCGACTCCACACCGACTCCACCTCAACCCCACCTCGACTCCACCTCAACTCCACACCAACTCCACCTCGACTCCACACCTACTCCACCTCGACTCCACCTCGACTCCACCTCGACTCCACCTCGACTCCACACCTACTCCACACCTACTCCACACCGACTCCACCTCGACTACACCTCGACTCCACCTCGACTCCACCTCGACTCCACACCGACTCCACCTCGACTCCACCTCGACTCCACCTCGACTCCACCTCGACCCCACCTCGACCCCACCTCGACTCCACCTCGACTCCACCTCGACTCCACCTCGACTCCACCTCGACTCCACACCGACTCCACACCGATTCCACACCGACTCCACCTCGACTCCACCTCGACTCCACCTCGACTCCACCTCGACTCCACCTCGACCCCACCTCGACTCCACCTCGACTCCACCTCGACTCCACCTCGACTCCACACCGACTCCACACCGACTCCACACCGACTCCACACCGACTCCACCTCGACTCCACCTCGACTCCACCTCGACTCCACACCAACTCCACCTCGACCCCACCTCGACTCCACCTCAACTCCACCTCGACTCCACACCAACTCCACCTCGACTCCACCTCGACTCCACCTCGACTCCACCTCGACTCCACCTCGACACCACCTCGACTCCACCTCGGCTCCACCTCGACTCCACCTCGACTCCACCTCGACCCCACCTCGACTCCACACCAACTACACCTCGACTCCACCTCGACTCCACCTCGACTCCACCTCGACTCCACCTCGACCCCACCTCGACCCCACCTCGACTCCACCTCGACTCCACCTCGACTCCACCTCGACTCCACACCTACTCCACACCTACTCCACACCGACTCCACCTCGACTCCACCTCGACCCCACCTCGACTCCACCTCGACTCCACCTCGACTCCACACCAACTCCACACCAACCCCACCTCGAATCCACCTCGACTCCACCTCGACTCCACCTCGACTCCACACCAACCCCACCTCGACTCCACCTCGACTCCACCTCGACTCCACACCGACTCCACCTTGACCCCACCTCGACCCCACCTCGACCCCACCTCGACTCCACCCCGACTCCACCTCGACTCCACCTCAACCCCACATCGACTCCACCTCGACTCCACCTCAACCCCACCCCGACTCCACCTCAGCTCCGCAGCGACTCCACCTCGACTCCACACCGACTCCACCTCGACTCCACACCGACTCCACACCGACTCCACCTCAACTCCACCTCGACACCACCTCGACTCCACCTCGACTCCACCTCGACTCCACCTCGACTCCACCTCGACCCCACCTCGACTCCACCTCGACCCCACCTCGACTCCACACCAACTCCACCTCGACTCCACCTCGAATCTACCTCGACTCCACCTCAACTCCACACCAACTCCACACCGACTTCACCTCGACTCCACCTCGACTCCACCTCGACTCCACACCAACTCCACCTCGGCTCCACCTCAACCCCACCTCGACTCCACCTCGACTCCACCTCAACCCCACCTCGTCTCCACACCGACTCCACACCGACTCCACCTCAACTCCACCTCGACCCCACCTCGACTCCACCTCAACTCCACCTCGAATCCACCTCGACTCCAACTCAACCCCACCTCGACTCCACCTCGACTCCACCTCGACTCCACCTCGACCCCACCTCGACTCCACCTCGACTCCACACCGACTCCACCTCGACTCCACACCAACTCCACCTCGACCCCACCTCGACTCCACCTCGACTCCACACCGACTCCACCTCGACCCCACCTCGACTCCACCTCGACCCCACCTCGACTCCACACCAACTCCACCTCGACCCCACCTCGACTCCACACCGACTCCACCTCGACTCCACACCGACTCCACCTCGACCCCACCTCGACTCCACCTCGACCCCACCTCGACTCCACCTCGACTCTACCTCGACTCCACACCGACTCCACACCTACTCCACACCGACTCCACCTCGACTACACCTCGACTCCACCTCGACTCCACCTCGACCCCACCTCGACTCCACCTCGACTCCACCTCGACTCCACACCGACTCCACACCGACTCCACACCGACTGCACACCGACTCCACCTCGACTCCACCTCGACTCCACCTCGACCCCACCTCGACTCCACACCAACTCCACCTCGACCCCACCTCGACTCCACCTCGACTCCACCTCGACTCCACACCGACTCCACCTCGACTCCACCTCGACTCCACCTCGACACCACCTCGACTCCACCTCGGCTCCACCTCGACTCCACCTCGACTCCACCTCGACCCCACCTCGACTCCACACCAACTACACCTCGACTCCACCTCAACTCCACCTCGACTCCACCTCGACTCCACCTCGACTCCACCTCGACTCCACCTCGACTCCACCTCGACCCCACCTCGACCCCACCTCGACTCCACCTCGACTCCACCTCGACTCCACCTCGACTCCACCTCAACTCCACACCAACTCCGCACCGACTCCACCTCGACTCCACCTCAACTCCACACCAACACCACCTCGACTCCACCTCGACTCCACCTCAACCCCACCTCGACTCCTCACCAACTCCACCTCGACTCCACCTCAACTCCACCTCAACCCCACCTGGACTCCACCTCAACTCCACACCAAACCCACCTCGAATCCACCTCGACTCCACCTCAACTCCATCTCGACTCCACACCGACTCCACCTCGACTCCACCTCGACTCCAGACCGACTCCACCTCGACTCCACCTCAACTCCACCTCGACTCCACCTCGACTCCACCTCGACTCCACCTCGACTCCACCTCGACTCCACCTCGACTCGACCTCGACTCCACCTCGACCCCACCTCGACTCCACCTCGTCTCCACCTCAACTCCAACTCGACTCCACCTCGACTCCACCTCGACTCCACCTCGACCCCACCTCGACTCCACACCAACTCCACCTCGACTCCACCTCGAATCTACCTCGACTCCACCTCGACTCCACACCAACTCCACACCGACTTCACCTCGACTCCACCTTAGCCCCACCTCGACTCCACACCGACTCCACCTCGACTCCACACCGACTCCACACCGACTCCACCTCAACTCCACCTCGACACCACCTCGACTCCACCTCGACTCCACCTCGACTCCACCTCGACTCCACCTCGACCCCACCTCGACTCCACCTCGACTCCACACCAACTCCACCTCGACTCCACCTCGAATCTACCTCGACTCCACCTCGACTCCACACCAACTCCACACCGACTTCACCTCGACTCCACCTCGACTCCACACCAACTCCACCTCGGCTCCACCTCAACCCCACCTCGACTCCACCTCGACTCCACCTCAACCCCACCTCGTCTCCACACCGACTCCACACCGACTCCACCTCGACTCCACCTCGACCCCACCTCGACTCCACCTCAACTCCACCTCGAATCCACCTCGACTCCAACTCAACCCCACCTCGACTCCACCTCGACTCCACCTCGACTCCACCTCGACCCCACCTCGACTCCACCTCGACTCCACACCGACTCCACCTCGACTCCACACCAACTCTACCTCGACCCCACCTCGACTCCACCTCGACTCCACCTCGACTCCACACCGACTCCACCTCGACCCCACCTCGACTCCACCTCGACCCCACCTCGACTCCACACCAACTCCACCTCGACTCTACCTCGACTCTACCTCGACTCCACCTCGACTCCACACCAACTCCACACCGACTTCACCTCGACTCCACCTCGACTCCACCTCGACTCCACACCAACTCCACCTCGGCTCCACCTCAACCCCACCTCGACTCCACCTCGACTCCACCTCAACCCCACCTCGTCTCCACACCGACTCCACACCGACTCCACCTCAACTACACCTCGACCCCACCTCAACTCCACCTCGAATCCACCTCGACTCCACCTCAACCCCACCTCGACTCCACCTCGACTCCACCTCGACTCCACCTCGACCCCACCTCGACTCCACCTCGACTCCACCTCGACTCCACACCAACTCCACACCAACTCCACCTCGACTCCACCTCGACTCCACATCAACTCCACCTCGACTCCACCTCGACCCCACCTCGACTCCAACTCGACTCCACCTCGACTCCACACCGACTCCACCTCAAACCCACCTCGACTCCACCTCAACTCCACACCAACTCCACCTCAACCCCACCTCGACTCCACACCTACTCCACCTCGACTCCACCTCGACTCTACCTCGATTCCACACCGACTCCACACCTACTCCACACCGACTCCACCTCGACTACACCTCGACTCCACCTCGACTCCACCTCGACCCCACCTCGACTCCACCTCGACTCCACCTCGACTCCACACCGACTCCACACCGACTGCACACCGACTCCACCTCGACTCCACCTCGACTCCACCTCGACCCCACCTCGACTCCACACCAACTCCACCTCGACCCCACCTCGACTCCACCTCGACTCCACCTCGACTCCACACCGACTCCACCTCGACTCCACCTCGACTCCACCTCGACACCACCTCGACTCCACCTCGGCTCCACCTCGACTCCACCTCGACTCCACCTCGACCCCACCTCGACTCCACACCAACTACACCTCGACTCCACCTCAACTCCACCTCGACTCCACCTCGACTCCACCTCGACTCCACCTCGACTCCACCTCGACCCCACCTCGACCCCACCTCGACTCCACCTCGACTCCACCTCGACTCCACCTCGACTCCACCTCGACTCCACACCTACTCCACACCTACTCCACACTGACTCCACCTCGACTCCACCTCGACCCCACCTCGACCCCACCTCGACTCCACCTCGACTCCACCTCGACTCCACACCAACTCCACACCAACCCCACCTCAACCCCACCTCGAATCCACCTCGACTCCACCTCGACTCCACACCAACCCCACCTCAACCCCACCTCGACTCCACCTCGACTCCACCTCGACTCCACCTCGACTCCACCTCGACTCCACACCGACTCCACCTCGACTCCACCTCGACCCCACCTCGACTCCACCTCGACTCCACCTCGACCCCACCTCGACCCCACCTCGACTCCACCTCGACCCCACCTCGACTCCACCCCGACTCCACCTCGACTCCACCTCAACCCCACCTCGACTCCACCTCGACTCCACCTCAACCCCACCTCGACTCCACCTCAACCCCACCTCGACTCCACCTCGACTCCACCTCGACTCCACCTCAACTCCACCTCGACTCCACCTCAACCCCACCTCGACTCCACACCAACACCACCTCGACTCAACCTCGACTCCACACCAACTCCACCTCGACTCCAACTCAACCCCACCTCGACTCCACCTCAACTCCACCTCGACTCCACCTCAACTCCACCTCGACTCCACCTCAACTCCACACCAACTCCGCACCGACTCCACCTCGACTCCACCTCAACTCCACACCAACACCACCTCGACTCCACCTCGACTCCACCTCAACCCCACCTCGACTCCTCACCAACTCCACCTCGACTCCACCTCAATCCCACCTGGACTCCACCTCAACTCCACACCAACCCCACCTCGAATCCACCTCGACTCCACCTCAACTCCATCTCGACTCCACACCGACTCCACCTCGACTCCAGACCGACTCCACCTCGACTCCACCTCAACTCCACCTCGACTCGACCTCGACTCCACCTCGACTCCACCTCGACTCCACCTCGACTCGACCTCGACTCCACCTCGACCCCACCTCGACTCCACCTCGACTCCACCTCAACTCCACCTCGACTCCACCTCGACTCCACCTCGACTCCACCTCAACCCCACCTCGACTCCACACCGACTCCACCTCGACTCCACACCGACTCCACACCGACTCCACCTCAACTCCACCTCGACACCACCTCGACTCCACCTCGACTCCACCTCGACTCCACCTCGACTCCACCTCGACCCCACCTCGACTCCACCTCGACCCCACCTCGACTCCACACCAACTCCACCTCGACTCCACCTCGAATCTACCTCGACTCCACCTCGACTCCACACCAACTCCACACCGACTTCACCTCGACTCCACCTCGACTCCACCTCGACTCCACACCAACTCCACCTCGGCTCCACCTCAACCCCACCTCGACTCCACCTCGACTCCACCTCAACCCCACCTCGTCTCCTCACCGACTCCACACCGACTCCACCTCAACTCCACCTCGACACCACCTCGACTCCACCTCGACTCCACCTCGACTCCACCTCGACCCCACCTCGACCCCACCTCGACTCCACCTCGACTCCACCTCGACTCCACCTCGACTCTACCTCGACTCCACACCGACTCCACACCGACTCCACACCGACTCCACCTCGACTCCACCTCGACTCCACCTCGACTCCACCTCGACTCCACCTCGACCCCACCTCGACTCCACCTCGACTCCACCTCGACTCCACACCGACTCCACACCGACTCCACACCGACTCCACACCGACTCCACCTCGACTCCACCTCGACTCCACCTCGACCCCACCTCGACTCCACACCAACTCCACCTCGACCCCACCTCGACTCCACCTCGACTCCACACCAACTCCACCTCGACTCCACCTCGACTCCACCTCGACTCCACCTCGACACCACCTCGACTCCACCTCGGCTCCACCTCGACTACACCTCGACTCCACCTCGACCCCACCTCGACTCCACACCAACTACACCTCGACTCCACCTCAACTCCACCTCGACTCCACCTCGACTCCACCTCGACCCCACCTCGACTCCACCTCGACTCCACCTTGACTCCACCTCGACTCCACACCTACTCCACACCGACCCCACCTCGACTCCACCTCGACTCCACCTCGACTCCACACCAACTCCACACCAACCCCACCTCAACCCCACCTCAAATCCACCTCGACTCCACCTCGACTCCACCTCGACTCCACCTCGACTCCACACCAACCCCACCTCGACTCCACCTCGACCCCACCTCGACTCCACACCTACTACACTTCGACTCCACCTCGACTCCACCTCGACTCCACCTCGACTCCACCTCGACTCCACCTCGACCCCACCTCGACCCCACCTCGACCCCACCTCGACTCCACCTCGACTCCACACCGACTCCACACCGACTCCACACCGACTCCACCTCGACTCCATCTCGACTCCACACCGACTCCACCTCGACTCCACCTCGACTCCACACCGACTCCACCTCGACTCCACCTCGACTCCACCTCGACTCCACCTCGACTCCACCTCGACTCGACCTCGACTCCACCTCGACCCCACCTCGACTCCACCTCGACTCCACCTCAACCCCACCTCGACTCCAACTCGACTCCACCTCGACTCCACCTCGACTCCACCTCGACTCCACCTCAACCCCACCTCGACTCTACCTCGACTCCACCTCGACTCCACACCGACTCCACCTCAAACCCACCTCGACTCCACCTCAACTCCACACCAACTCCACCTCAACCCCACCTCGACTCCACCTCGACTCCACCTCGACTCTACCTCGACTCCACACCGACTCCACACCTACTCCACACCGACTCCACCTCGACTACACCTCGACTCCACCTCGACTCCACCTCGACCCCACCTCGACTCCACCTCGACTCCACCTCGACTCCACACCGACTCCACACCGACTCCACACCGACTGCACACCGACTCCACCTCGACTCCACCTCGACTCCACCTCGACCCCACCTCGACTCCACACCAACTCCACCTCGACCCCACCTCGACTCCACCTCGACTCCACCTCAACTCCACACCAACTCCACCTCGACTCCACCTCGACTCCACCTCGACTCCACCTCGACACCACCTCGACTCCACCTCGGCTCCACCTCGACTCCACCTCGACTCCACCTCGACCCCACCTCGACTCCACACCAACTACACCTCGACTCCACCTCGACTCCACCTCGACTCCACCTCGACTCCACCTCGACTCCACCTCGACTCCACCTCGACCCCACCTCGACCCCACCTCGACTCCACCTCGACTCCACCTCGACTCCACCTCGACTCCACCTCGACTCCACACCTACTCCACACCTACTCCACACTGACTCCACCTCGACTCCACCTCGACCCCACCTCGACTCCACCTCGACTCCACCTCGACTCCACACCAACTCCACACCAACCCCACCTCAACCCCACCTCGAATCCACCTCGACTCCACCTCGACTCCACCTCGACTCCACACCAACCCCACCTCAACCCCACCTCGACTCCACCTCGACTCCACCTCGACTCCACACCGACTCCACCTCGACTCCACCTCGACCCCACCTCGACTCCACCTCGACTCCACCTCAACCCCACCTCGACCCCACCTCGACTCCACCTCGACCCCACCTCGACTCCACCCCGACTCCACCTCGACTCCACCTCAACCCCACCTCGACTCCACCTCGACTCCACCTCAACCCCACCTCGACTCCACCTCAACCCCACCTCGACTCCACCTCGACTCCACCTCGACTCCACCTCAACTCCACCTCGACTCCACCTCAACCCCACCTCGACTCCACACCAACACCACCTCGACTCAACCTCGACTCCACACCAACTCCACCTCGACTCCAACACAACCCCACCTCGACTCCACCTCAACTCCACCTCGACTCCACCTCAACTCCACCTCGACTCCACCTCAACTCCACACCAACTCCGCACCGACTCCACCTCGACTCCACCTCAACTCCACACCAACACCACCTCGACTCCACCTCGACTCCACCTCAACCCCACCTCGACTCCTCACCAACTCCACCTCGACTCCACCTCAATCCCACCTGGACTCCACCTCAACTCCACACCAACCCCACCTCGAATCCACCTCAACTCCATCTCGACTCCACACCGACTCCACCTCGACTCCACCTCGACTCCAGACCGACTCCACCTCGACTCCACCTCAACTCCACCTCGACTCGACCTCGACTCCACCTCGACTCCACCTCGACTCCACCTCGACTCGACCTCGACTCCACCTCGACCCCACCTCGACTCCACCTCGACTCCACCTCAACTCCACCTCGACTCCACCTCGACTCCACCTCGACTCCACCTCAACCCCACCTCGACTCCACACCGACTCCACCTCGACTCCACACCGACTCCACACCGACTCCACCTCAACTCCACCTCGACACCACCTCGACTCCACCTCGACTCCACCTCGACTCCACCTCGACTCCACCTCGACCCCACCTCGACTCCACCTCGACCCCACCTCGACTCCACACCAACTCCACCTCGACTCCACCTCGAATCTACCTCGACTCCACCTCGACTCCACACCAACTCCACACCGACTTCACCTCGACTCCACCTCGACTCCACCTCGACTCCACCTCGGCTCCACCTCAACCCCACCTCGACTCCACCTCGACTCCACCTCAACCCCACCTCGTCTCCACACCGACTCCACACCGACTCCACCTCAACTCCACCTCGACACCACCTCGACTCCACCTCGACTCCACCTCGACTCCACCTCGACCCCACCTCGACCCCACCTCTACTCCACCTCGACTCCACCTCGACTCCACCTCGACTCTACCTCGACTCCACACCGACTCCACACCGACTCCACACCGACTCCACCTCGACTCCACCTCGACTCCACCTCGACTCCACCTCGACCCCACCTCGACTCCACCTCGACTCCACCTCGACTCCACACCGACTCCACACCGACTCCACACCGACTCCACACCGACTCCACCTCGACTCCACCTCGACTCCACCTCGACCCCACCTCGACTCCACACCAACTCCACCTCGACCCCACCTCGACTCCACCTCGACTCCACACCAACTCCACCTCGACTCCACCTCGACTCCACCTCGACTCCACCTCGACACCACCTCGACTCCACCTCGGCTCCACCTCGACTCCACCTCGACTCCACCTCGACCCCACCTCGACTCCACACCAACTACACCTCGACTCCACCTCGACTCCACCTCGACTCCACCTCGACTCCACCTCGACCCCACCTCGACTCCACCTCGACTCCACCTCGACTCCACCTCGACTCCACACCTACTCCACACCTACTCCACACCGACCCCACCTCGACTCCACCTCGACTCCACCTCGACTCCACACCAACTCCACACCAACCCCACCTCAACCCCACCTCGAATCCACCTCGACTCCACCTCGACTCCACCTCGACTCCACCTCGACTCCACACCAACCCCACCTCGACTCCACCTCGACCCCACCTCGACTCCACACCAACTACACCTCGACTCCACCTCGACTCCACCTCGACTCCACCTCGACTCCACCTCGACTCCACCTCGACCCCATCTCGACCCCACCTCGACCCCACCTCGACTCCACCTCGACTCCACCTCGACTCCACCTCGACTCTACCTCGACTCCACACCGACTCCACACCGACTCCACACCGACTCCACACCGACTCCACCTCGACTCCACCTCGACTCCATCTCGACTCCACACCGACTCCACCTCGACTCCACCTCGACTCCACACCGACTCCACCTCGACTCCACCTCGACTCCACCTCGACTCCACCTCGACTCGACCTCGACTCCACCTCGACCCCACCTCGACTCCACCTCGACTCCACCTCAACCCCACCTCGACTCCAACTCGACTCCACCTCGACTCCACCTCGACTCCACCTCGACTCCACCTCAACCCCACCTCGACTCCACACCGACTCCACCTCGACTCCACCTCGACTCCACACCGACTCCACACCGACTCCACCTCAACTCCACCTCGACACCACCTCGACTCCACCTCGACTCCACCTCGACTCCACCTCGACTCCACCTCGACCCCACCTCGACTCCACCTCGACCCCACCTCGACTCCACACCAACTCCACCTCGACTCTACCTCGAATCCACCTCGACTCCACACCAACTCCACACCGACTTCACCTCGACTCCACCTCGACTCCACCTCGACTCCACACCAACTCCACCTCGGCTCCACCTCAACTACACCTCGACCCCACCTCGACTCCAACTCAACTCCACCTCGAATCCACCTCGACTCCACCTCAACCCCACCTCGACTCCACCTCGACTCCACCTCGACTCCACCTCGACCCCACCTCGACTCCACCTCGACTCCACCTCGACTCCACACCAACTCCACACCGACTTCACCTCGACTCCACCTCGACTCCACATCAACTCCACCTCGACTCCACCTCGACCCCACCTCGACTCCAACTCGACTCCACCTCGACTCCACACCGACTCCACCTCAACCCCACCTCGACTCCACCTCAACTCCACACCAACTCCACCTCAACCCCACCTCGACTCCACACCTACTCCACCTCGACTCCACCTCGACTCTACCTCGACTCCACACCGACTCCACACCTACTCCACACCGACTCCACCTCGACTACACCTCGACTCCACCTCGACTCCACCTCGACCCCACCTCGACTCCACCTCGACTCCACCTCGACTCCACACCGACTCCACACCGACTCCACACCGACTGCACACCGACTCCACCTCGACTCCACCTCGACTCCACCTCGACCCCACCTCGACTCCACACCAACTCCACCTCGACCCCACCTCGACTCCACCTCGACTCCACCTCGACTCCACACCAACTCCACCTCGACTCCACCTCGACTCCACCTCGACTCCACCTCGACACCACCTCGACTCCACCTCGGCTCCACCTCGACTCCACCTCGACTCCACCTCGACCCCACCTCGACTCCACACCAACTACACCTCGACTCCACCTCAACTCCACCTCGACTCCACCTCGACTCCACCTCGACTCCACCTCGACCCCACCTCGACCCCACCTCGACTCCACCTCGACTCCACCTCGACTCCACCTCGACTCCACACCTACTCCACACCTACTCCACACCGACTCCACCTCGACTCCACCTCGACCCCACCTCGACTCCACCTCGACTCCACCTCGACTCCACACCAACTCCACACCAACCCCACCTCGAATCCACCTCGACTCCACCTCGACTCCACCTCGACTCCACACCAGCCCCACCTCAACCCCACCTCGACTCCACCTCGACTCCACACCGACTCCACCTCGACTCCACCTCGACCCCACCTCGACTCCACCTCGACTCCACCTCAACCCCACCTCGACCCCACCTCGACTCCACCTCGACCCCACCTCGACTCCACCCCGACTCCACCTCGACTCCACCTCAACCCCACATCGACTCCACCTCGACTCCACCTCAACCCCACCTCGACTCCACCTCAACCCCACCTCGACTCCACCTCGACTCCACCTCGACTCCACCTCAACTCCACCTCGACTCCACCTCAACCCCACCTCGACTCCACACCAACACCACCTCGACTCCACCTCGACTCCACACCAACTCCACCTCGACTCCAACTCAACCCCACCTCGACTCCACCTCAACTCCACTACGACTCCACCTCAACTCCACACCAACTCCGCACCGACTCCACCTCGACTCCACCTCAACTCCACACCAACACCACCTCGACTCCACCTCGACTCCACCTCAACCCCACCTCGACTCCTCACCAACTCCACCTCGACTCCACCTCGACTCCACCTCGACTCGACCTCGACTCCACCTCGACCCCACCTCGACTCCACCTCGTCTCCACCTCAACTCCAACTCGACTCCACCTCGACTCCACCTCGACTCCACCTCGACCCCACCTCGACTCCACACCAACTCCACCTCGACTCCACCTCGAATCTACCTCGACTCCACCTCGACTCCACACCAACTCCACACCGACTTCACCTCGACTCCACCTTAGCCCCACCTCGACTCCACACCGACTCCACCTCGACTCCACACCGACTCCACACCGACTCCACCTCAACTCCACCTCGACACCACCTCGACTCCACCTCGACTCCACCTCGACTCCACCTCGACCCCACCTCGACTCCACCTCGACCCCACCTCGACTCCACACCAACTCCACCTCGACTCCACCTCGAATCTACCTCGACTCCACCTCGACTCCACACCAACTCCACACCGACTTCACCTCGACTCCACCTCAACTCCACACCAACTCCACCTCGGCTCCACCTCAACCCCACCTCGACTCCACCTCGACTCCACCTCAACCCCACCTCGTCTCCACACCGACTCCACACCGACTCCACCTCAACTCCACCTCGACCCCACCTCGACTCCACCTCAACTCCACCTCGAATCCACCTCGACTCCAACTCAACCCCACCTCGACTCCACCTCGACTCCACCTCGACTCCACCTCGACCCCACCTCGACTCCACCTCGACTCCACACCGACTCCACCTCGACTCCACACCAACTCTACCTCGACCCCACCTCGACTCCACCTCGACTCCACACCGACTCCACCTCGACCCCACCTCGACTCCACCTCGACCCCACCTCGACTCCACACCAACTCCACCTCGACTCTACCTCGACTCTACCTCGACTCCACCTCGACTCCACACCAACTCCACACCGACTTCACCTCGACTCCACCTCGACTCCACCTCGACTCCACACCAACTCCACCTCGGCTCCACCTCAACCCCACCTCGACTCCACCTCGACTCCACCTCAACCCCACCTCGTCTCCACACCGACTCCACACCGACTCCACCTCAACTACACCTCGACCCCACCTCAACTCCACCTCGAATCCACCTCGACTCCACCTCAACCCCACCTCGACTCCACCTCGACTCCACCTCGACTCCACCTCGACCCCACCTCGACTCCACCTCGACTCCACCTCGACTCCACACCAACTCCACACCAACTCCACCTCGACTCCACCTCGACTCCACATCAACTCCACCTCGACTCCACCTCGACCCCACCTCGACTCCAACTCGACTCCACCTCGACTCCACACCGACTCCACCTCAAACCCACCTCGACTCCACCTCAACTCCACACCAACTCCACCTCAACCCCACCTCGACTCCACACCTACTCCACCTCGACTCCACCTCGACTCTACCTCGATTCCACACCGACTCCACACCTACTCCACACCGACTCCACCTCGACTACACCTCGACTCCACCTCGACTCCACCTCGACCCCACCTCGACCCCACCTCGACTCCACCTCGACTCCACACCGACTCCACACCGACTCCACACCGACTGCACACCGACTCCACCTCGACTCCACCTCGACCCCACCTCGACCCCACCTCGACTCCACACCAACTCCACCTCGACCCCACCTCGACTCCACCTCGACTCCACCTCGACTCCACACCGACTCCACCTCGACTCCACCTCGACTCCACCTCGACACCACCTCGACTCCACCTCGGCTCCACCTCGACTCCACCTCGACTCCACCTCGACCCCACCTCGACTCCACACCAACTACACCTCGACTCCACCTCAACTCCACCTCGACTCCACCTCGACTCCACCTCGACTCCACCTCGACTCCACCTCGACCCCACCTCGACCCCACCTCGACTCCACCTCGACTCCACCTCGACTCCACCTCGACTCCACCTCGACTCCACACCTACTCCACACCTACTCCACACTGACTCCACCTCGACTCCACCTCGACCCCACCTCGACTCCACCTCGACTCCACCTCGACTCCACACCAACTCCACACCAACCCCACCTCAACCCCACCTCGAATCCACCTCGACTCCACCTCGACTCCACCTCGACTCCACACCAACCCCACCTCAACCCCACCTCGACTCCACCTCGACTCCACACCGACTCCACCTCGACTCCACCTCGACCCCACCTCGACTCCACCTCGACTCCACCTCGACCCCACCTCGACCCCACCTCGACTCCACCTCGACCCCACCTCGACTCCACCCCGACTCCACCTCGACTCCACCTCAACCCCACCTCGACTCCACCTCGACTCCACCTCAACCCCACCTCGACTCCACCTCAACCCCACCTCGACTCCACCTCGACTCCACCTCGACTCCACCTCAACTCCACCTCGACTCCACCTCAACCCCACCTCGACTCCACACCAACACCACCTCGACTCAACCTCGACTCCACACCAACTCCACCTCGACCCCAACTCAACCCCACCTCGACTCCACCTCAACTCCACCTCGACTCCACCTCAACTCCACCTCGACTCCACCTCAACTCCACACCAACTCCGCACCGACTCCACCTCGACTCCACCTCAACTCCACACCAACACCACCTCGACTCCACCTCGACTCCACCTCAACCCCACCTCGACTCCTCACCAACTCCACCTCGACTCCACCTCAATCCCACCTGGACTCCACCTCAACTCCACACCAACCCCACCTCGAATCCACCTCGACTCCACCTCAACTCCATCTCGACTCCACACCGACTCCACCTCGACTCCACCTCGACTCCAGACCGACTCCACCTCGACTCCACCTCAACTCCACCTCGACTCGACCTCGACTCCACCTCGACTCCACCTCGACTCCACCTCGACTCGACCTCGACTCCACCTCGACCCCACCTCGACTCCACCTCGACTCCACCTCAACTCCACCTCGACTCCACCTCGACTCCACCTCGACTCCACCTCAACCCCACCTCGACTCCACACCGACTCCACCTCGACTCCACACCGACTCCACACCGACTCCACCTCAACTCCACCTCGACACCACCTCGACTCCACCTCGACTCCACCTCGACTCCACCTCGACTCCACCTCGACCCCACCTCGACTCCACCTCGACCCCACCTCGACTCCACACCAACTCCACCTCGACTCCACCTCGAATCTACCTCGACTCCACCTCGACTCCACACCAACTCCACACCGACTTCACCTCGACTCCACCTCGACTCCACCTCGACTCCACACCAACTCCACCTCGGCTCCACCTCAACCCCACCTCGACTCCACCTCGACTCCACCTCAACCCCACCTCGTCTCCTCACCGACTCCACACCGACTCCACCTCAACTCCACCTCGACACCACCTCGACTCCACCTCGACTCCACCTCGACTCCACCTCGACCCCACCTCGACCCCACCTCGACTCCACCTCGACTCCACCTCGACTCCACCTCGACTCTACCTCGACTCCACACCGACTCCACACCGACTCCACACCGACTCCACACCGACTCCACCTCGACTCCACCTCGACTCCACCTCGACTCCACCTCGACCCCACCTCGACTCCACCTCGACTCCACCTCGACTCCACACCGACTCCACACCGACTCCACACCGACTCCACACCGACTCCACCTCGACTCCACCTCGACTCCACCTCGACCCCACCTCGACTCCACACCAACTCCACCTCGACCCCACCTCGACTCCACCTCGACTCCACACCAACTCCACCTCGACTCCACCTCGACTCCACCTCGACTCCACCTCGACACCACCTCGACTCCACCTCGGCTCCACCTCGACTACACCTCGACTCCACCTCGACCCCACCTCGACTCCACACCAACTACACCTCGACTCCACCTCAACTCCACCTCGACTCCACCTCGACTCCACCTCGACCCCACCTCGACTCCACCTCGACTCCACCTTGACTCCACCTCGACTCCACACCTACTCCACACCGACCCCACCTCGACTCCACCTCGACTCCACCTCGACTCCACACCAACTCCACACCAACCCCACCTCAACCCCACCTCGAATCCACCTCGACTCCACCTCGACTCCACCTCGACTCCACCTCGACTCCACACCAACCCCACCTCGACTCCACCTCGACCCCACCTCGACTCCACACCTACTACACTTCGACTCCACCTCGACTCCACCTCGACTCCACCTCGACTCCACCTCGACTCCACCTCGACCCCACCTCGACCCCACCTCGACTCCACCTCGACTCCACCTCGACTCTACCTCGACTCCACACCGACTCCACACCGACTCCACACCGACTCCACCTCGACTCCATCTCGACTCCACACCGACTCCACCTCGACTCCACCTCGACTCCACACCGACTCCACCTCGACTCCACCTCGACTCCACCTCGACTCCACCTCGACTCCACCTCGACTCGACCTCGACTCCACCTCGACCCCACCTCGACTCCACCTCGACTCCACCTCAACCCCACCTCGACTCCAACTCGACTCCACCTCGACTCCACCTCGACTCCACCTCGACTCCACCTCAACCCCACCTCGACTCTACCTCGACTCCACCTCGACTCCACACCGACTCCACCTCAAACCCACCTCGACTCCACCTCAACTCCACACCAACTCCACCTCAACCCCACCTCGACTCCACCTCGACTCCACCTCGACTCTACCTCGACTCCACACCGACTCCACACCTACTCCACACCGACTCCACCTCGACTACACCTCGACTCCACCTCGACTCCACCTCGACCCCACCTCGACTCCACCTCGACTCCACCTCGACTCCACACCGACTCCACACCGACTGCACACCGACTCCACCTCGACTCCACCTCGACTCCACCTCGACCCCACCTCGACTCCACACCAACTCCACCTCGACCCCACCTCGACTCCACCTCGACTCCACCTCAACTCCACACCAACTCCACCTCGACTCCACCTCGACTCCACCTCGACTCCACCTCGACACCACCTCGACTCCACCTCGGCTCCACCTCGACTCCACCTCGACTCCACCTCGACCCCACCTCGACTCCACACCAACTACACCTCGACTCCACCTCGACTCCACCTCGACTCCACCTCGACTCCACCTCGACTCCACCTCGACCCCACCTCGACCCCACCTCGACTCCACCTCGACTCCACCTCGACTCCACCTCGACTCCACCTCGACTCCACACCTACTCCACACCTACTCCACACTGACTCCACCTCGACTCCACCTCGACCCCACCTCGACTCCACCTCGACTCCACCTCGACTCCACACCAACTCCACACCAACCCCACCTCAACCCCACCTCGAATCCACCTCGACTCCACCTCGACTCCACCTCGACTCCACACCAACCCCACCTCAACCCCACCTCGACTCCACCTCGACTCCACCTCGACTCCACACCGACTCCACCTCGACTCCACCTCGACCCCACCTCGACTCCACCTCGACTCCACCTCAACCCCACCTCGACCCCACCTCGACTCCACCTCGACCCCACCTCGACTCCACCCCGACTCCACCTCGACTCCACCTCAACCCCACCTCGACTCCACCTCGACTCCACCTCAACCCCACCTCGACTCCACCTCAACCCCACCTCGACTCCACCTCGACTCCACCTCGACTCCACCTCAACTCCACCTCGACTCCACCTCAACCCCACCTCGACTCCACACCAACACCACCTCGACTCAACCTCGACTCCACACCAACTCCACCTCGACTCCAACACAACCCCACCTCGACTCCACCTCAACTCCACCTCGACTCCACCTCAACTCCACCTCGACTCCACCTCAACTCCACACCAACTCCGCACCGACTCCACCTCGACTCCACCTCAACTCCACACCAACACCACCTCGACTCCACCTCGACTCCACCTCAACCCCACCTCGACTCCTCACCAACTCCACCTCGACTCCACCTCAATCCCACCTGGACTCCACCTCAACTCCACACCAACCCCACCTCGAATCCACCTCAACTCCATCTCGACTCCACACCGACTCCACCTCGACTCCACCTCGACTCCAGACCGACTCCACCTCGACTCCACCTCAACTCCACCTCGACTCGACCTCGACTCCACCTCGACTCCACCTCGACTCCACCTCGACTCGACCTCGACTCCACCTCGACCCCACCTCGACTCCACCTCGACTCCACCTCAACTCCACCTCGACTCCACCTCGACTCCACCTCGACTCCACCTCAACCCCACCTCGACTCCACACCGACTCCACCTCGACTCCACACCGACTCCACACCGACTCCACCTCAACTCCACCTCGACACCACCTCGACTCCACCTCGACTCCACCTCGACTCCACCTCGACTCCACCTCGACCCCACCTCGACTCCACCTCGACCCCACCTCGACTCCACACCAACTCCACCTCGACTCCACCTCGAATCTACCTCGACTCCACCTCGACTCCACACCAACTCCACACCGACTTCACCTCGACTCCACCTCGACTCCACCTCGACTCCACACCAACTCCACCTCGGCTCCACCTCAACCCCACCTCGACTCCACCTCGACTCCACCTCAACCCCACCTCGTCTCCACACCGACTCCACACCGACTCCACCTCAACTCCACCTCGACACCACCTCGACTCCACCTCGACTCCACCTCGACTCCACCTCGACCCCACCTCGACCCCACCTCTACTCCACCTCGACTCCACCTCGACTCCACCTCGACTCTACCTCGACTCCACACCGACTCCACACCGACTCCACACCGACTCCACCTCGACTCCACCTCGACTCCACCTCGACTCCACCTCGACCCCACCTCGACTCCACCTCGACTCCACCTCGACTCCACACCGACTCCACACCGACTCCACACCGACTCCACCTCGACTCCACCTCGACTCCACCTCGACCCCACCTCGACTCCACACCAACTCCACCTCGACCCCACCTCGACTCCACCTCGACTCCACACCAACTCCACCTCGACTCCACCTCGACTCCACCTCGACTCCACCTCGACTCCACCTCGACACCACCTCGACTCCACCTCGGCTCCACCTCGACTCCACCTCGACTCCACCTCGACCCCACCTCGACTCCACACCAACTACACCTCGACTCCACCTCGACTCCACCTCGACTCCACCTCGACTCCACCTCGACCCCACCTCGACTCCACCTCGACTCCACCTCGACTCCACCTCGACTCCACACCTACTCCACACCTACTCCACACCGACCCCACCTCGACTCCACCTCGACTCCACCTCGACTCCACACCAACTCCACACCAACCCCACCTCAACCCCACCTCGAATCCACCTCGACTCCACCTCGACTCCACCTCGACTCCACCTCGACTCCACACCAACCCCACCTCGACTCCACCTCGACCCCACCTCGACTCCACACCAACTACACCTCGACTCCACCTCGACTCCACCTCGACTCCACCTCGACTCCACCTCGACCCCACCTCGACCCCACCTCGACCCCACCTCGACTCCACCTCGACTCCACCTCGACTCCACCTCGACTCCACACCGACTCCACACCGACTCCACACCGACTCCACACCGACTCCACCTCGACTCCACCTCGACTCCATCTCGACTCCACACCGACTCCACCTCGACTCCACCTCGACTCCACACCGACTCCACCTCGACTCCACCTCGACTCCACCTCGACTCCACCTCGACTCGACCTCGACTCCACCTCGACCCCACCTCGACTCCACCTCGACTCCACCTCAACCCCACCTCGACTCCAACTCGACTCCACCTCGACTCCACCTCGACTCCACCTCGACTCCACCTCAACCCCACCTCGACTCCACACCGACTCCACCTCGACTCCACCTCGACTCCACACCGACTCCACACCGACTCCACCTCAACTCCACCTCGACACCACCTCGACTCCACCTCGACTCCACCTCGACTCCACCTCGACCCCACCTCGACTCCACCTCGACCCCACCTCGACTCCACACCAACTCCACCTCGACTCTACCTCGAATCCACCTCGACTCCACACCAACTCCACACCGACTTCACCTCGACTCCACCTCGACTCCACCTCGACTCCACACCAACTCCAGCTCGGCTCCACCTCAACTACACCTCGACCCCACCTCGACTCCACCTCAACTCCACCTCGAATCCACCTCGACTCCACCTCAACCCCACCTCGACTCCACCTCGACTCCACCTCGACTCCACCTCGACCCCACCTCGACTCCACCTCGACTCCACCTCGACTCCACACCAACTCCACACCGACTTCACCTCGACTCCACCTCGACTCCACATCAACTCCACCTCGACTCCACCTCGACCCCACCTCGACTCCAACTCGACTCCACCTCGACTCCACACCGACTCCACCTCAACCCCACCTCGACTCCACCTCAACTCCACACCAACTCCACCTCAACCCCACCTCGACTCCACACCTACTCCACCTCGACTCCACCTCGACTCTACCTCGACTCCACACCGACTCCACACCTACTCCACACCGACTCCACCTCGACTACACCTCGACTCCACCTCGACTCCACCTCGACCCCACCTCGACTCCACCTCGACTCCACCTCGACTCCACACCGACTCCACACCGACTCCACACCGACTGCACACCGACTCCACCTCGACTCCACCTCGACTCCACCTCGACCCCACCTCGACTCCACACCAACTCCACCTCGACCCCACCTCGACTCCACCTCGACTCCACCTCGACTCCACACCAACTCCACCTCGACTCCACCTCGACTCCACCTCGACTCCACCTCGACACCACCTCGACTCCACCTCGGCTCCACCTCGACTCCACCTCGACTCCACCTCGACCCCACCTCGACTCCACACCAACTACACCTCGACTCCACCTCAACTCCACCTCGACTCCACCTCGACTCCACCTCGACTCCACCTCGACCCCACCTCGACCCCACCTCGACTCCACCTCGACTCCACCTCGACTCCACCTCGACTCCACACCTACTCCACACCTACTCCACACCGACTCCACCTCGACTCCACCTCGACCCCACCTCGACTCCACCTCGACTCCACCTCGACTCCACACCAACTCCACACCAACCCCACCTCAACCCCACCTCGAATCCACCTCGACTCCACCTCGACTCCACCTCGACTCCACACCAGCCCCACCTCAACCCCACCTCGACTCCACCTCGACTCCACACCGACTCCACCTCGACTCCACCTCGACCCCACCTCGACTCCACCTCGACTCCACCTCAACCCCACCTCGACCCCACCTCGACTCCACCTCGACCCCACCTCGACTCCACCCCGACTCCACCTCGACTCCACCTCAACCCCACATCGACTCCACCTCGACTCCACCTCAACCCCACCTCGACTCCACCTCAACCCCACCTCGACTCCACCTCGACTCCACCACGACTCCACCTCAACTCCACCTCGACTCCACCTCAACCCCACCTCGACTCCACACCAACACCACCTCGACTCCACCTCGACTCCACACCAACTCCACCTCGACTCCAACTCAACCCCACCTCGACTCCACCTCAACTCCACTACGACTCCACCTCAACTCCACACCAACTCCGCACCGACTCCACCTCGACTCCACCTCAACTCCACACCAACACCACCTCGACTCCACCTCGACTCCACCTCAACCCCACCTCGACTCCTCACCAACTCCACCTCGACTCCACCTCAACCCCACCTGGACTCCACCTCAACTCCACACCAACCCCACCTCGAATCCACCTCGACTCCACCTCAACTCCATCTCGACTCCACACCGACTCCACCTCGACTCCACCTCGACTCCAGACCGACTCCACCTCGACTCCACCTCAACTCCACCTCGACTCCACCTCGACTCCACCTCGACTCCACCTCGACTCCACCTCGACTCGACCTCGACTCCACCTCGACCCCACCTCGACTCCACCTCGACTCCACCACAACTCCACCTCGACTCCACCTCGACTCCACCTCGACTCCACCTCAACCCCACCTCGACTCCACACCGACTCCACCTCGACTCCACACCGACTCCACACCGACTCCACCTCAACTCCACCTCGACACCACCTCGACTCCACCTCGACTCCACCTCGACTCCACCTCGACTCCACCTCGAATCCACCTCGACCCCACCTCGACTCCACCTCGACCCCACCTCGACTCCACACCAACTCCACCTCTACTCCACCTCGAATCTACCTCGACTCCACCTCGACTCCACACCAACTCCACACCGACTTCACCTCGACTCCACCTCGACTCCACACCAACTCCACCTCGGCTCCACCTCAACCCCACCTCGACTCCACCTCGACTCCACCTCAACCCCACCTCGTCTCCACACCGACTCCACACCGACTCCACCTCGACTCCACCTCGACCCCACCTCGACTCCACCTCGACTCCACCTCGACTCCACCTCGACCCCACCTCGACCCCACCTCGACCCCACCTCGACTCCACCTCGACTCCACCTCGACTCCACCTCGACTCTACCTCAACTCCACACCGACTCCACACCGACTCCACACCGACTCCACCTCGACTCCACCTCGACTCCACCTCGACCCCACCTCGACTCCACCTCGACTCCACCTCGACTCCACACCGACTCCACACCGACTCCACACCGACTCCACCTCGACTCCACCTCGACTCCACCTCGACCCCACCTCGACTCCACACCAACTCCACCTCGACCCCACCTCGACTCCACCTCGACTCCACACCAACTCCACCTCGACTCCACCTCGACTCCACCTCGACTCCACCTCGACTCCACCTCGACCCCACCTCGACTCCACACCAACTACACCTCGACTCCACCTCGACTCCACCTCGACTCCACCTCGACTCCACCTCGACTCCACCTCGACTCCACCTCGACCCCACCTCGACCCCACCTCGACTCCACCTCGACTCCACCTTGACTCCACCTCGACTCCACACCTACTCCACACCGACTCCACCTCGACCCCACCTCGACTCCACCTCGACTCCACCTCGACTCCACACCAACTCCACACCAACCCCACCTCAACCCCACCTCGAATCCACCTCGACTCCACCTCGACTCCACACCAACCCCACCTCGACTCCACCTCGACTCCACCTCGACTCCAGACCGACTCCACCTCGACTCCACCTCAACTCCACCTCGACTCCACCTCGACTCCACCTCGACTCCACCTCGACTCCACCTCGACTCCACCTCGACTCCACCTCGACCCCACCTCGAATCCACCTCGACTCCACCACGACTCCACCTCGACTCCACCTCGACTCCACCTCGACTCCACCTCAACCCCACCTCGACTCCACACCGACTCCACCTCGACTCCACACCGAATCCACACCGACTCCACCTCAACTCCACCTCGACACCACCTCGACTCCACCTCGACTCCACCTCGACTCCACCTCGACTCCACCTCGACCCCACCTCGACTCCACCTCGACCCCACCTCGACTCCACACCAACTCCACCTCTACTCCACCTCGAATCTACCTCGACTCCACCTCGACTCCACACCAACTCCACACCGACTTCACCTCGACTCCACCTCGACTCCACCTCGACTCCACACCAACTCCACCTCGGCTCCACCTCAACCCCACCTCGACTCCACCTCGACTCCACCTCAACCCCACCTCGTCTCCACACCGACTCCACACCGACTCCACCTCAACTCCACCTCGACCCCACCTCGACTCCACCTCGACTCCATCTCGACTACACCTCGACCCCACCTCGACCCCACCTCGACCCCACCTCGACCCCACCTCGACTCCACCTCGACTCCACCTCGACTCTACCTCGACTCCACACCGACTCCACACCGACTCCACACCGACTCCACCTCGACTCCACCTCGACTCCACCTCGACTCCACCTCGACCCCACCTCGACTCCACCTCGACTCCACCTCGACTCCACACCGACTCCACACCGACTCCACACCGACTCCACCTCGACTCCACCTCGACTCCACCTCGACTCCACACCAACTCCACCTCGACCCCACCTCGACTCCACCTCGACTCCACCTCGACTCCACACCAACTCCACCTCGACGCCACCTCGACTCCACCTCGACTCCACCTCGACTCCACCTCGACCCCACCTCGACTCCACACCAACTACACCTCGACTCCACCTCGACTCCACCTCGACTCCACCTCGACCCCACCTCGACCCCACCTCGACTCCACCTCGACTCCACCTCGACTCCACCTCGACTCCACACCTACTCCACACCGACTCCACACCGACTCCACCTCGACCCCACCTCGACTCCACCTCGACTCCACCTCGACTCCACCTCGACTCCACACCAACTCCACACCAACCCCACCTCAACCCCACCTCGAATCCACCTCGACTCCACCTCGACTCCACACCAACCCCACCTCGACTCCACCTCGACCCCACCTCGACTCCACACCAACTCCACCTCGACCCCACCTCGACCCCACCTCGACTCCACCTCGACTCCACCTCGACTCCACCTCGACTCCACACCTACTCCACACCTACTCCACACCGACTCCACCTCGACCCCACCTCGACTCCACCTCGACTCCACCTCGACTCCACACCAACTCCACACCAACCCCACCTCAACCCCACCTCGAATCCACCTCGACTCCACCTCGACTCCACCTCGACTCCACACCAACCCCACCTCAACCCCACCTCGACTCCACCTCGACTCCACCTCGACTCCACACCGACTCCACCTCGACTCCACCTCGACCCCACCTCGACTCCACCTCGACTCCACCTCAACCCCATTCGACCCCACCTCGACTCCACCTCGACCCCACCTCGACTCCACCCCGACTGTACCTCGACTCCACCTCAACCCCACATCGACTCCACCTCGACTCCACCTCAACCCCACCCCGACTCCACCTCAACTCCGCACCGACTCCACCTCGACTCCACCTCGACTCCACCTCAACCCCACCTCGACTCCACCTCGACTCCACCTCGACTCCACCTCGACTCCACCTCGACTCCACCTCGACTCCACCTCAACCCCACCTCGACTCCACACCAACACCACCTCGACTCCACCTCGACTCCACACCAACTCCACCTCGACTCCAACTCAACCCCACCTCGACTCCACCTCAACTCCACCTCGACTCCACCTCAACTCCACCTCGACTCCACCTCAACTCCACACCAACTCCGCACCGACTCCACGTCGACTCCACCTCAACTCCACACCAACACCACCTCGACTCCACCTCGACTCCACCTCAACCCCACCTCGACTCCTCACCAACTCCACCTCGACTCCACCTCAACTCCACCTCAACCCCACCTGGACTCCACCTCAACTCCACACCAACCCCACCTCGAATCCACCTCGACTCCACCTCAACTCCATCTCGACTCCACACCGACTCCACCTCGACTACACCTCGACTCCACACCGACTCCACCTCGACTCCACCTCAACTCCACCTCGACTCCACCTCGACTCCACCTCGACCCCACCTCGACTCGACCTCGACTCCACCTCGAACCCACCTCGACTCCACCTCGACTCCACCTCAACTCCAACTCGACTCCACCTCGACTCCACCTCGACTCCACCTCAACCCCACCTCGACTCCACACCGACTCCACCTCGACTCCACACCGACTCCACACCGACTCCACCTCAACTCCACCTCAACACCACCTCGACTCCACCTCGACTCCACCTCGACTCCACCTCGACCCCACCTCGACTCCACCTCGACCCCACCTCGACTCCACACCAACTCCACCTCGACTCCACCTCGAATCTACCTCGACTCCACCTCGACTCCACCCCAACTCCACACCGACTTCACCTCGACTCCACCTCGACTCCACCTCGACTCCACACCAACTCCACCTCGGCTCCACCTCAACCCCACCTCGACTCCACCTCGACTCCACCTCAACCCCACCTCGTCTCCACACCGACACCACACCGACTCCACCTCAACTCCACCTCGACCCCACCTCGACTCCACCTCAACTCCACCTTGAATCCACCTCGACTCCACCTCAACCCCACCTCGACTCCACCTCGACTCCACCTCGACTCCACCTCGACTCCACCTCGACTCCACCTTGACCCCACCTCGACTCCACCTCGACTCCACCTCGACTCCACACCAACTCCACACCGACTCCACCTCGACTCAACCTCGACTCCACACCAACTCCACCTCAACTCCACCTCGACTCCACCTGAACTCCACACCAACTCCGCACCGACTCCACCTCGACTCCACCTCAACTCCACACCAACACCACCTCGACTCCACCTCGACTCCACCTCAACCCCACCTCGACTCCTCACGAACTCCACCTCGACTCCACCTCAACTCCACCTCAACCCCACCTGGACTCCACCTCAACTCCACACCAACCCCACCTCAAATCCACCTCGACTCCACCTCAACTCCATCTCGACTCCACACCGACTCCACCTCGTCTCCACCTCGACTCCACACCGACTCCATCTCGACTCCACCTCAACTCCACCTCGACTCCACCTCGACTCCACCTCGACTCCACCTCGACTCCACCTCGACTCCACCTCGACTCGACCTCGACTCCACCTCGACCCCACCTCGACTCCACCTCGACTCCACCTCAACCCCACCTCAACTCCAACTCGACTCCACCTCGACTCCACCTCGACTCCACCTCGACTCCACCTCAACCCCACCTCGACTCCACACCGACTCCACCTCGACTCCACCTCGACTCCACACCGACTCCACACCGACTCCACCTCAACTCCACCTCGACACCACCTCGACTCCACCTCGACTCCACCTCGACCCCACCTCGACTCCACCTCGACCCCACCTCGACTCCACACCAACTCCACCTCGACTCCACCTCGAATCTACCTCGACTCCACCTCGACTCCACACCAACTCCACACCGACTTCACCTCGACTCCACCTCGACTCCACCTCGACTCCACACCAACTCCACCTCGGCTCCACCTCAACCCCACCTCGACTCCACCTCGACTCCACCTCAACCCCACCTCGTCTCCACACCGACTCCACACCGACTCCACCTCAACCCCACCTCGACTCCACCTCGACTCCACCTCGACTCCACCCCGACCCCACCTCGACTCCACCTCGACTCCACCTCGACTCCACCTCAACCCCACCTCGTCTCCACACCGAATCCACACCGACTCCACCTCAACTCCACCTCGACCCCACCTCGACTCCACCTCAACTCCACCTCGACTCCACCTCAACCCCACCTCGACTCCACACCAACACCACCTCGACTCCACCTCGACTCCACACCAACTCCACCTCGACTCCAACTCAACCCCACCTCGACTCCACCTCAACTCCACCTCGACTCCACCTCAACTCCACACCAACTCCGCACCGACTCCACCTCGACTCCACCTCAACTCCACACCAACACCACCTAAACCCCACCTCGACTCCTCACCAACTCCACCTCAACTCCACCTCAACCCCACCTGGACTCCACCTCAACTCCACACCAACCCCACCTCGAATCCACCTCGACTCCACCTCAACTCCATCTCGACTCCACACCGACTCCACCTCGACTCCACCTCGACTCCACACCGACTCCACCTCGACTCCACCTCAACTCCACCTCGACTCCACCTCGACTCCACCTCGACTCCACCTCGACTCCACCTCGACTCGACCTCGACTCCACCTCGACCCCACCTCGACTCCACCTCGACTCCACCTCAACTCCAACTCGACTCCACCTCGACTCCACCTCAAACCCACCTCGACTCCACACCGACTCCACCTCGACTCCACCTCGACCCCACCTCGATTCCACCTCGACTCCACCTCAACTCCAACTCGACTCCACCTCGACTCCACCTCGACTCCACCTCGACTCCACCTCAACCCCACCTCGTCTCCACACCGACTCCACACCGACTCCACCTCAACTCCACCTCGACCCCACCTCGACTCCACCTCAACTCCACCTCGAATCCACCTCGACTCCACCTCAACCCCACCTCGACTCCACCTCGACTCCACCTCGACTCCACCTCGACTCCACCTCGACCCCACCTCGACTCCACCTCGACTCCACCTCGACTCCACACCAACTCCACACCGACTCCACCTCGACTCCACCTCGACTCCACACCAACTCCACCTCGACTCCACCTCGACCCCACCTCGACTCCACCTCGACTCCACCTCGACTCCACCTCGACTCCACACCGACTCCACCTCAACCCCACCTCGACTCCACCTCAACTCCACACCAACTCCACCTCAACCCCACCTCGACTCCACACCTACTCCACCTCGACTCCACCTCGACTCCACCTCGACTCCACACCTACTCCACACCGACTCCACCTCGACTACACCTCGACTCCACCTCGACTCCACCTCGACTCCACACCGACTCCACCTCGACTCCACCTCGACTCCACCTCGACTCCACCTCGACCCCACCTCGACCCCACCTCGACCCCACCTCGACTCCACCTCGACTCCACCTCGACTCCACCTCGACTCTACCTCGACTCCACACCGACTCCACCTCGACTCCACCTCGACTCCACCTCGACTCCACGTCGACCACATCTCGACTCCACCTCGACTCCACACCGACTCCACACCGACTCCACACCGACTCCACACCGACTCCACCTCGACCCCACCTCGACCCCACCTCGACCCCACCTCGACCCCACCTCGACTCCACCTCGACTCCACACCGACTCCACCTCGACTCCACCTCGACTCCACCTCGACTCCACCTCGACTCCACCTCGACACCACCTCGACTCCACCTCGGCTCCACCTCGACTCCACCTCGACTCCACCTCGACCCCACCTCGACTCCACACCAACTACACCTCGACTCCACCTCGACTCCACCTCGACTCCACCTCGACTCCACCTCGACTCCACCTCGACCCCACCTCGACTCCACCTCGACTCCACCTCGACTCCACACCGACTCCACACCGACTCCACACCAACTCCACACCTACTCCACACCTACTCCACACCGACTCCACCTCGACTCCACCTCGACTCCACCTCGACTCCACCTCGACTCCACACCTACTCCACACCGACTCCACCTCGACCCCACCTCGACTCCACCTCGACTCCACCTCGACTCCACACCAACTCCACACCGACTCCACCTCGACTCCACCTCGACTCCACACCAACTCCACCTCGACTCCACCTCGACTCCACCTCGACTCCACCTCGACTCCACACCGACTCCACCTCAACCCCACCTCGACTCCACCTCAACTCCACACCAACTCCACCTCAACCCCACCTCGACTCCACACCTACTCCACCTCGACTCCACCTCAACTCCACACCTACTCCACACCGACTCCACCTCGACTACACCTCGACTCCACCTCGACTCCACCTCGACTCCACACCGAATCCACCTCGACTCCACCTCGACTCCACCTCGACCCCACCTCGTCCCCACCTCGACCCCACCTCGACTCCACCTCGACTCCACCTCGACTCCACCTCGACTCTACCTCGACTCCACACCGACTCCACACCGACTCCACACCGACTCCACCTCGACTCCACCTCGACTCCACCTCGACTCCACCTCGACTCCACCTCGACTCCACCTCGACTCCACCTCGACTCCACACCGACTCCACCTCGACCCCACCTCGACTCCACCTCGACTCCACCTCGACTCTACCTCGACTCTACCTCGACTCCACACCGACTCCACACCGACTCCACACCGACTCCACCTCGACCCCACCTCAACTCCACCTCAACTCCACCTCAACTCCACCTCAACTGCACACCATCTCCAAACCAACTCCACCTCATCTCCACACCAACTCCACACCAACTCTACACCAACTCTACACCAACTCTACACCAACTCCACCTCAACTCCACCTCAACTCCACACCAACTCCACCTCAACTCCACCTCAACTCCACCTCAACTCCACCTCAACTCCACCTCAACTTCACCTCAACTTCTTCTCAACTCCACATCAACTCCACACCAACTCCACCTCAACTCCACACCAACTCCACCTCAACTCCACACCAACTCCACCTCAACTCCACATCAACTCCACACCAACTCCACACCAACTCCACATCACACCAACTCCACATCACACCAACTCCCCATCATAGCAACTCCACATCACTCCAACTCCACATCACACCAACTCCACCTCAACCCCACCTCAACTCCACCTCAACCCCACCTCGACTCCACCTCGACTCCACCTCGACTCCACACCAACTCCACACCAACCCCACCTCAACCCCACCTCGAATCCACCTCGACTCCACCTCGACTCCACCTCGACTCCACACCAAACCCACCTCAACCCCACCTCGACTCCACCTCGACTCCACCTCGACTCCACACCGACTCCACCTCGACCCCACCTCGACTCCACCTCGACTCCACCTCAACCCCACCTCGACCCCACCTCGACTCCACCTCGACCCCACCTCGACTCCACCCCGACTCCACCTCGACTCCACCTCGACCCCACCTCGACTCCACCCCGACTCCACCTCGACTCCACCTCAACCCCACATCGACTCCACCTCGACTCCACCTCAACCCCACCCCGACTCCACCTCAACTCCGCACCGACTCCACCTCGACTCCACCTCAACCCCACCTCGACTCCACCTCGACTCCACCTCGACTCCACCTCAACTCCACCTCGACTCCACCTCAACCCCACCTCGACTCCACACCAACACCACCTCGACTCCACCTCGACTCCACACCAACTCCACCTCGACTCCAACTCAACCCCACCTCGACTCCACCTCAACTCCACCTCGACTCCACCTCAACTCCACACCAACTCCGCACCGACTCCACCTCGACTCCACCTCAACTCCACACCAACACCACCTCGACTCCACCTCAACCCCACCTCGACTCCTCACCAACTCCACCTCGACTCCACCTCAACCCCACCTGGACTCCACCTCGACTCCACACCAACCCCACCTCGAATCCACCTCGACTCCACCTTAACTCCATCTCGACTCCACACCGACTCCACCTCGACTCCACACCGACTCCACCTCGACTCCACCTCGACTCCACCTCGACTCCACCTCGACTCCACCTCGACTCCACCTCGACTCGACCTCGACTCCACCTCGACCCCACCTCGACTCCACCTCGACTCCACCTCAACCCCACCTCGACTCCAACTCGACTCCACCTCGACTCCACCTCGACTCCACCTCAAACCCACCTCGACTCCACCTCGACTCCACCTCGACTCCACACCGACTCCACACCGACTCCACCTCAACTCCACCTCGACACCACCTCGACTCCACCTCGACTCCACCTCGACTCCACCTCGACTCCACCTCGACTCCACCTCGACCCCACCTCGACTCCACACCGACTCCACCTCGACTCCACCTCGAATCTACCTCGACTCCACCTCGACTCCACACCAACTCCACACCGACTTCACCTCGACTCCACCTCGAATCCACCTCGACTCCACACCAACTCCACCTCGGCTCCACCTCAACCCAACCTCGACTCCACACCGACTCCACCTCGACTCCACCTCGAATCTACCTCGACTCCACCTCGACTCCACACCAACTCCACACCGACTTCACCTCGACTCCACCTCGACTCCACACCAACTCCACCTCGGCTCCACCTCAACCCAACCTCGACTCCACCTCGACTCCACCTCAACCCCACCTCGTCTCCACACCGACTCCACACCGACTCCACCTCAACTCCACCTCGACCCCACCTCGACTCCACCTCCACTCCACCTCGAATCCACCTCGACTCCACCTCAACCCCACCTCGACTCAACCTCGACCCCACCTCGACTCCACCTCGACTCCACCTCGACTCCACACCGACTCCACCTCAACCCCACCTCGACTCCACCTCAACTCCACACCAACTCCACCTCGATCCCACCTCGACTCCACCTCGACTCCACCTCGACTCCACCTCAACTCCACCTCGACTCCACCTCAACCCCACCTCGACTCCACACCAACACCACCTCGACTCCACCTCGACTCCACACCAACTCCACCTCGACTCCAACTCAACCCCACCTCGACTCCACCTCAACTCCACCTCGACTCCACCTCAACTCCACACCAACTCCGCACCGACTCCACCTCGACTCCACCTCAACTCCACACCAACACCACCTCGACTCCACCTCAACCCCACCTCGACTCCTCACCAACTCCACCTCGACTCCACCTCAACCCCACCTGGACTCCACCTCGACTCCACACCAACCCCACCTCGAATCCACCTCGACTCCACCTTAACTCCATCTCGACTCCACACCGACTCCACCTCGACTCCACACCGACTCCACCTCGACTCCACCTCGACTCCACCTCGACTCCACCTCGACTCCACCTCGACTCCACCTCGACTCGACCTCGACTCCACCTCGACCCCACCTCGACTCCACCTCGACTCCACCTCAACCCCACCTCGACTCCAACTCGACTCCACCTCGACTCCACCTCGACTCCACCTCAAACCCACCTCGACTCCACCTCGACTCCACCTCGACTCCACACCGACTCCACACCGACTCCACCTCAACTCCACCTCGACACCACCTCGACTCCACCTCGACTCCACCTCGACTCCACCTCGACTCCACCTCGACTCCACCTCGACCCCACCTCGACTCCACACCGACTCCACCTCGACTCCACCTCGAATCTACCTCGACTCCACCTCGACTCCACACCAACTCCACACCGACTTCACCTCGACTCCACCTCGAATCCACCTCGACTCCACACCAACTCCACCTCGGCTCCACCTCAACCCAACCTCGACTCCACACCGACTCCACCTCGACTCCACCTCGAATCTACCTCGACTCCACCTCGACTCCACACCAACTCCACACCGACTTCACCTCGACTCCACCTCGACTCCACACCAACTCCACCTCGGCTCCACCTCAACCCAACCTCGACTCCACCTCGACTCCACCTCAACCCCACCTCGTCTCCACACCGACTCCACACCGACTCCACCTCAACTCCACCTCGACCCCACCTCGACTCCACCTCCACTCCACCTCGAATCCACCTCGACTCCACCTCAACCCCACCTCGACTCAACCTCGACCCCACCTCGACTCCACCTCGACTCCACCTCGACTCCACACCGACTCCACCTCAACCCCACCTCGACTCCACCTCAACTCCACACCAACTCCACCTCGATCCCACCTCGACTCCACCTCGACTCCACCTCGACTCCACACCGACTCCACCTCGACTCCACCTGAACCCCACCTCGACTCCACCTCGACTCCACCTCGACTCCACCTCGACTCCACCTCGACTCCACCTCAACCCCACCTCGACTCCACACCAACTCCACCTCGACCCCACCTCGACTCCACCTCGACTCCACCTCGACTCCACACCAACTCCACCTCGACTCCACCTGAACCCCACCTCGACTCCACCTCGACTCCACCTCGACTCCACCTCGACAGCACCTCAACCCCACCTCGACTCCACACCAACTCCACCTCGACTCCACCTCGACTCCACCTCGACTCCACCTCGACTCCACCTCGATCCCACCTCGATCCCACCTCGACTCCACCCCTACTCCACCTCGACCACACCTCAACCCCACCTCGACTCCACCTCGACTCCACCTCGACTCCACCTCGACTCCACACCTACTCCACACCTACTCCACACCGACTCCACCTCGACTACACCTCGACTCCACCTCAACTCCACCTCGACTGCACACCGACTCCACCTCGACTCCACCTCGACTCCACCTCGACTCCACCTCGACCCCACCTCGACCCCACCTCGACCCCACCTCGACTCCACCTCGACTCCACCTCGACTGCACCTCGACTCTACCTCGACTCCACACCGACTCCACACCGACTCCACCTCGACTCCACCTCGACTCCACCTCGACTCCACCTCGACCCCACCTCGACTCCACCTCGACTCCACCTCGACTCCACACCGACTCCACACCGACTCCACACCGACTCCACCTCGACTCCACCTCGACTCCACCTCGACCCCACCTCGACTCCACACCAACTCCACCTCGACCCCACCTCGACTCCACCTCGACTCCACCTCGACTCCACACCAACTCCACCTCGACTCCACCTGAACCCCACCTCGACTCCACCTCGACTCCACCTCGACTCCACCTCGGCTCCACCTCGACTCCACCTCGACTCCACCTCGACCCCACCTCGACTCCACACCAACTACACCTTGACTCCACCTCGACTCCACCTCGACTCCACACCGACCCAACACCGACTCCACCTCGACTCCACCTCGACTCCACCTCGACCCCACCTCGACCCCACCTCGACTCCACCTCGACTCCACCTCGACTCCACACCGACTCCACACCGACTCTACACCGACTCCACCTCGACTCCACCTCGACTCCACCTCGACCCCACCTCGACTCCACACCAACTCCACCTCGACCCCACCTCGACTCCACCTCGACTCCACCTCGACTCCACACCAACTCCACCTCGACTCCACCTGAACCCCACCTCGACTCCACCTCGACTCCACCTCGAATCCACCTCGGCTCCACCTCGACTCCACCTCGACTCCACCTCGACTCCACCTCGACCCCACCTCGACTCCACACCAACTACACCTTGACTCCACCTCGACTCCACCTCGACTCCACCTCGACTGCACCTCGACCCCACCTCGACCCCACCTCGACTCCACCTCGACTCCACCTCAACTCCACCTCGACTCCACACCTACTCCACACCTACTCCACACCGACTCCACCTCGACTCCACCTCGACTCCAACTCGACTCCACACCGACTCCACACCGACTCCACCTCGACTCCACCTCGACCCCACCTCGACCCCACCTCGACTCCACCTCGACCCCACCTCGACTCCACCTCGACTCCACCTCGACTCCACACCAACTCCACCTCGACTCCACCTGAACCCCACCTCGACTCCACCTCGACTCCACCTCGACTCCACCTCGGCTCCACCTCGACTCCACCTCGACTCCACCTCGACCCCACCTCGACTCCACACCAACTACACCTCGACTCCACCTCGACTCCACCTCGACTCCACCTCGACTGCACCTCGACCCCACCTCGACCCCACCTCGACCCCACCTCGACTCCACCTCGACTCCACCTCAACTCCACCTCGACTCCACACCTACTCCACACCTACTCCACACCGACTCCACCTCGACTCCACCTCGACTCCACCTCGACTCCACCTCGACTCCACACCGACTCCACACCGACTCCACCTCGACTCCACCACGACTCCACCTCGACCCCACCTCGACCCCACCTCGACTCCAACTCCACATCACACCAACTCCACACCAACTCCCCATCACACCAACTCCACATCACACCAACTCCACATCACATCAACTCCACATCACACCAACTCCACATCACATCAACTCCACACCAACTCCGCATCACACCAACTCCACATCACATCAACTCCACATCACACCAACTCCATATCACATCAACTCCACATCACACCAACTCCACATCACACCAACACCACATCACACCAACTCCACACCAACTCCACATCACACCCACTCCACATCACATCAACTCCACACCAACTCCGCATCACACCAACTCCACATCACACCAACTCCACATCACACCAACACCACATCACACCAACACCACATCACACCAACTCCACATCACACCCACTCCACATCACATCAATTCCACACCAACTCCGCATCACACCAACTCCACATCACACCATCTCCACATCACACCAACTCCACACCAACTCCCCATCACACCAACTCCCCATCACACCAACTCCACATCACACCAACTCCCCATCACACCAACTCCACATCACACCAACTCCACATCACACCAACTCCACACCAACTCCCCATCACACCAACTCCACACCAACTCCACATCACACCAACTCCACATCACACCAACTCCACATCACACCAACTCCACATCACACCAACTCCACATCACACCCACTCCACACCAACTCCACATCACACCAACTCCACATCACACCAACTCCACATCACACCAACTCCACACCAACTCCACATCACACCAACTCCACATCACACCAACTCCACATCACATCAACTCCACATCACACCAACTCCACACCAACTCCCCATCACACCAACTCCACATCACACCAACTCCACATCACACCAACTCCACATCACACCAACTCCACATCACACCAACTCCACACCAACTCCCCATCACACCAACTCCACATCACATCAACTCCACATCACACCAACTCCACATCACACCAACTCCACATCACACCAACTCCACATCACACCAACTCCACATCACACCAACTCCACATCACACCAGCCCCACACCAACACCACATCACACCAACTCCACATCACACCAACTCCCCATCTCACCAACTCCACGTCACACCAACTCCCCGTCACACCAACTCCCCGCCACACCAACTCCACGTCACACCAACTCCACATCACACCAACTCCACATCACACCAACTCCACACCAACTCCACATCACACCAACTCCACATCACACCAACTCCCCATCAGACCAACTCCACACCAACTCCCCATCACACCAACTCCCCATCACACCAACTCCACATCTCACCAACTCCACATCACACCAACTCCACATCACACCAACTCCCCATCAGACCAACTCCACACCAACTCCCCATCACACCAACTCCCCATCACACCAACTCCACATCACACCAACTCCACATCACACCAACTCCACACCAACTCCCCATCACACCAACTCCACATCACACCAACTCCACATCACACCAACTCCACATCACACCAACTCCACATCACACCAACTCCACACCAACTCCCCATCACACCAACTCCACATCACACCAACTCCACATCACACCAACTCCACATCACTCCAACTCCACATCACACCAACTCTACATCACACCAACTCCCCATCACACCAACTCCACATCACACCAACTCCACATCACACCAACTCCACATCACACCAACGCCACATCACACCAACACCACATCACACCAACTCCACACCAACTCCCCATCACACAAACTCCCCAACACACCAACTCCACACCAACTCCACATCACATCAACTCCACATCACACCAACTCCACATCACATCAACTCCACACCAACTCCGCATCACACCAACTCCACATCACACCAACTCCACACCAACTCCACATCCCACCAACTCCACATCACACCAACACCACATCACACCAACTACACATCAACTCCACATCACACCAACTCCACATCACACAACCTCCACATCACACCAACTCCACATCACACCAACTCCACATCACACCAACGCCACATCACACCAACTCCACATCACACCAACTCCACACCAACTCCCCATCACACCAACTCCACACCAACTCCACATCACATCAACTCCACATCACACCAACTCCACATCACACCAACTCCACATCACATCAACTCCACATCACACCAACTCCACATCACACCAACTCCACATCACACCAACGCCACATCACACCAACTCCACATCACACCAACTCCACATCACACCAACTCCACACCAACTCCCCATCACACCAACTCCACACCAACTCCCCATCGCACCAACTCCACATCACACCAACTCCACATCACACCAACTCCACATCACACCAACGCCACATCACACCAACACCACATCACACCAACTCCACACCAACTCCCCATCACACCAACTCCACACCAACTCCACATCACATCAACTCCACATCACACCAACTCCACATCACATCAACTCCACACCAACTCCGCATCACACCAACTCCACATCACACCAACTCCACACCAACTCCCCATCACACCAACACCACATCACACCAACTCCACATCACACCAACTCCACACCAACTCCCCATCACACCAACTCCACATCACACCAACTCCACATCACATCAACTCCACATCACATCAACTCCACACCAACTCCGCATCACACCAACTCCACATCACATCAACTCCACATCACACCAACTCCATATCACATCAACTCCACACCAACTCCACATCACACCAACTCCACATCACACCCACTCCACATCACATCAACTCCACACCAACTCCACATCACACCAACTCCACATCACACCAACACCACATCACACCAACACCACATCACACCAACTCCACATCACACCCACTCCACATCACATCAACTCCACACCAACTCCGCATCACACCAACTCCACATCACACCATCTCCACATCACACCAACTCCACACCAACTCCCCATCACACCAACTCCCCATCACACCAACTCCACATCACACCAACTCCCCATCACACCAACTCCACATCACACCAACTCCACATCACACCAACTCCACACCAACTCCCCATCACACCAACTCCACACCAACTCCCCATCACACCAACTCCACATCACACCAACTCCACATCACACCAACTCCCCATCACACCAACTCCACACCAACTCCCCATCACACCAACTCCACATCACACCAACTCCACATCACACCAACTCCACATCACACCAACTCCACATCACACCAACTCCACATCACACCAACTCCACATCACACCAACTCCACATCACACCCACTCCACACCAACTCCACATCACACCAACTCCACATCACACCAACTCCACATCAGACCAACTCCACACCAACTCCACATCACACCAACTCCACATCACACCAACACCACATCACACCAACTCCACATCACATCAACTCCACATCACACCAACTCCACACCAACTCCCCATCACACCAACTCCACATCACACCAACTCCACATCACACCAACTCCACACCAACTCCACATCACACCAACTCCACATCACACCAACTCCACACCAACTCCCCATCACACCAACTCCACATCACATCAACTCCACATCACACCAACTCCACATCACACCAACTCCACATCACACCAACTCCACATCACACCAACTCCACATCACACCAACTCCACATCACACCAACTCCACATCACACCAACTCCACATCACACCAACTCCACATCACACCAAATCCACATCACACCAACTCCCCATCTCACCAACTCCACATCACACCAACTCCCCGTCACACCAACTCCCCGCCACACCAACTCCACGTCACACCAACTCCACATCACACCAACTCCACATCACACCAACTCCACACCAACTCCACATCACACCAACTCCACATCACACCAACTCCCCATCAGACCAACTCCACACCAACTCCCCATCACACCAACTCCACACCAACTCCACATCACACCAACTCCACATCACACCAACTCCACATCACACCAACTCCACATCACACCAACTCCACATCACACCAACTCCACATCACACCAACTCCACACCAACTCCCCATCACACCAACTCCCCATCACACCAACTCCACATCACATCAACTCCACATCACACCAGCTCCACATCACACCAACTCCACATCACACCAACACCACATCACACCAACTCCACACCAACTCCACATCACACCCACTCCACATCACATCAACTCCACACCAACTCCGCATCACACCAACTCCACATCACACCAACTCCACACCAACTCCCCATCACACCAACTCATCATCACACCAACTCCACATCACATCAACACCACATCTCACCAACTCCACACCAACTCCACATCACACCCTCTCCAGATCACATCAACTCCACATCAACTCCACATCACACCAACTCCACATCACACCAACTCCACAGCAACTCCCCATCACACCAACTCCACACCAACTCCCCATCACACCAACTCCACATCACACCAACTCCACATCACATCAACTCCACATCAACTCCACATCACACCAACTCCACATCACATCAACTCCACGTCACACCAACTCCACATCACACCAACTCCACATCACACCAACTCCACATCACACCAACTCCACATCACACCAACACCACATCACACCAACTCCACACCAACTCCACATCACACCCACTCCACATCACATCAACTCCACACCAACTCCGCATCACACCAACTCCACATCACACCAACTCCACACCAACTCCCCATCACACCAACTCATCATCACACCAACTCCACATCACACCAACACCACATCACACCAACTCCACACCAAATCCACATCACACCCTCTCCAGATCACATCAACTCCACATCAACTCCACATCACACCAACTCCACATCACACCAACTCCACATCACACCAACTCCACAGTAACTCCCCATCACACCAACTCCACACCAACTCCCCATCACACCAACTCCACATCACACCAACTCCACATCACATCAACTCCACATCACACCAACTCCACATCACATCAACTCCACGTCACACCAACTCCACATCACACCAACTCCACATCACAACAACTCCACATCACACCAACTCCACATCACATCAACTCCACGTCACACCAACTCCACATCTCATCAACTCCACATCTCATCAACTCCACATCACACCAACTCCACATCACATCAAGTCCACGTCTCATCAACTCCACATCACACCAACTCCACATCACACCAACTCCACATCTCATCAACTCCACATCACATCAACTCCACGTCTCATCAACTCCACATCACACCAACTCCACATCACACCAACTCCACATCTCATCAACTCCACATCACATCAACTCCACATCACACCAACTCCACATCACACCAACTCCACATCACACCAACTCCACATCACATCAACTCCACATCACTCCAACTCCACATCACATCAACTCCACACCAACTCCACATCACACCAACTCCACATCACATCAACTCCACATCTCATCACCTCCCCATCTCACCAACTCCACATCACACCAACTCCCCATCACACCAACTCCCCGTCACACCAACTCCACGTCACACCAACTCCACATCACACCAACTCCACATCACACCAACTCCACATCACACCAACTCCACATCACACCAACTCCACATCACACCAACTCCACACCAACTCCACACCAACTCCACATCACACCAACTCCACACCAACTCCACATCACACCAACTCCACATCACACCAACTCCACATCACACCAACTCCACATCACACCAACTCCACACCAACTCCTCATCACACCAACTCCCCATCACACCAACTCCACATCACATCAACTCCACATCACACCAACTCCACATCACATCAACTCCACATCAACTCCACATCACATCAACTACACATCACACCAACTCCACATCACACCAACTCCACATCACACCAACTCCACATCAACTCCACATTACATCAACTCTACATCACACCAACTCCACACCAACTACACATCACATCAACTCCACATCACATCAACTCCACACCACACCAACTCCACATCACACCAACTCCACACCAACTCCACATCACATCAACTCCACACCAACTCCACATCACATCAACTCCACACCAACTCCACATCACACCAACTCCACATCACACCAACTCCCCATCACAGCAACTCCACATCACTCCAACTCCACATCACACCAACTCCACATCACACCAACTCCCCATCACACCAACTCCACATCACACCAACTCCACATCACACCAACTCCACATCACACCAATCTACATCACACCAACTCCACATCACACCAACGCCACATCACACCAACACCACATCACACCAACTCCACACCAACTCCCCATCACACAAACTCCCCAACACACCAACTCCACACCAACTCCACATCACATCAACTCCACATCACACCAACTCCACATCACATCAACTCCACACCAACTCCGCATCACACCAACTCCACATCACACCAACACCACATCACACCAACTCCACATCACACCAACTCCACACCAACTCCACATCACATCAACTCCACATCACACCAACTCCACATCACATCAACTCCACATCAACACCACATCACACCAACTCCACATCACACAACCTCCACATCACACCAACTCCACATCACACCAACTCCACATCACACCAACGCCACATCACACCAACTCCACATCACACCAACTCCACACCAACTCCCCATCACACCAACTCCACACCAACTCAACATCACATCAACTCCACATCACACCAACTCCACATCACACCAACTCCACATCACACCAACTCCACATCACACCAACGCCACATCACACCAACACCACATCACACCAACTCCACACCAACTCCCCATCACACCAACTCCACACCAACTCCCCATCGCACCAACTCCACATCACACCAACTCCACATCACACCAACTCCACATCACACCAACGCCACATCACACCAACACCACATCACACCAACTCCACACCAACTCCCCATCACACCAACTCCACACCAACTCCACATCACATCAACTCCACATCACACCAACTCCACATCACATCAACTCCACACCAACTCCGCATCACACCAACTCCACATCACACCAACTCCACACCAACTCCCCATCACACCAACACCACATCACACCAACTCCACATCACACCAACTCCACACCAACTCCCCATCACACCAACTCCACATCACACCAACTCCACATCACATCAACTCCACATCACACCAACTCCACATCACATCAACTCCACACCAACTCCGCATCACACCAACTCCACATCACATCAACTCCACATCACACCAACTCCATATCACATCAACTCCACACCAACTCCACATCACACCAACTCCACATCACACCAACACCACATCACACCAACTCCACACCAACTCCACATCACACCCACTCCACATCACATCAACTCCACACCAACTCCGCATCACACCAACTCCACATCACACCAACTCCACATCACACCAACACCACATCACACCAACACCACATCACACCAACTCCACATCACACCCACTCCACATCACATCAACTCCACACCAACTCCGCATCACACCAACTCCACATCACACCATCTCCACATCACACCAACTCCACACCAACTCCCCATCACACCAACTCCCCATCACACCAACTCCACATCACACCAACTCCCCATCACACCAACTCCACATCACACCAACTCCACATCACACCAACTCCACACCAACTCCCCATCACACCAACTCCACACCAACTCCACATCACACCAACTCCACATCACACCAACTCCACATCACACCAACTCCACATCACACCAACTCCACATCACACCCACTCCACACCAACTCCACATGACACCAACTCCACATCACACCAACTCCACATCACACCAACTTCACACCAACTCCACATCACACCAACTCCACATCACACCAACTCCACATCACATCAACTCCACATCACACCAACTCCACACCAACTCCCCATCACACCAACTCCACATCACACCAACTCCACATCACACCAACTCCACATCACACCAACTCCACATCACACCAACTCCACACCAACTCCCCATCACACCAACTCCACATCACATCAACTCCACATCACACCAACTCCACATCACACCAACTCCACATCACACCAACTCCACATCACACCAACTCCACATCACACCAACTCCACATCACACCAGCCCCACACCAACACCACATCACACCAACTCCACATCACACCAACTCCCCATCTCACCAACTCCACGTCACACCAACACCCCGTCACACCAACTCCCCGCCACACCAACTCCACGTCACACCAACTCCACATCACACCAACTCCACATCACACCAACTCCACACCAACTCCACATCACACCAACTCCACATCACACCAACTCCCCATCAGACCAACTCCACACCAACTCCCCATCACACCAACTCCACACCAACTCCACATCACACCAACTCCACATCACACCAACTCCACATCACACCAACTCCACATCACACCAACTCCACACCAACTCCCCATCACACCAACTCCACATCACATCAACTCCACGTCACACCAACTCCACATCATACCAACTCCACATCACACCAACTCCACATCACAGCAACTCCACATCACTCCAACTCCACATCACACCAACTCTACATCACACCAACTCCCCATCACACCAACTCCACATCACACCAACTCCACATCACACCAACTCCACATCACACCAACGCCACATCACACCAACACCACATCACACCAACTCCACACCAACTCCACATCACACCAACTCCACATCACACCAACGCCACATCACACCAACACCACATCACACCAACTCCACACCAACTCCCCATCACACAAACTCCCCAACACACCAACTCCACACCAACTCCACATCACATCAACTCCACATCACACCAACTCCACATCACATCAACTCCACACCAACTCCGCATCACACCAACTCCACACCAACTCCACATCCCACCAACTCCACATCACACCAACACCACATCACACCAACTACACATCAACTCCACATCACACCAACTCCACATCACACAACCTCCACATCACACCAACTCCACATCACACCAACTCCACATCACACCAACGCCACATCACACCAACTCCACATCACACCAACTCCACACCAACTCCCCATCACACCAACTCCACACCAACTCCACATCACATCAACTCCACATCACACCAACTCCACATCACACCAACTCCACATCACATCAACTCCACATCACACCAACTACACATCAACTCCACATCACACCAACTCCACATCACACAACCTCCACATCACACCAACTCCACATCACACCAACTCCACATCACACCAACGCCACATCACACCAACTCCACATCACACCAACTCCACACCAACTCCCCATCACACCAACTCCACACCAACTCCACATCCCACCAACTCCACATCACACCAACACCACATCACACCAACTACACATCAACTCCACATCACACCAACTCCACATCACACAACCTCCACATCACACCAACTCCACATCACACCAACTCCACATCACACCAACGCCACATCACACCAACTCCACATCACACCAACTCCACACCAACTCCCCATCACACCAACTCCACACCAACTCCACATCACACCAACTCCACATCACACCAACTCCACATCACACCAACGCCACATCACACCAACACCACATCACACCAACTCCACACCAACTCCCCATCGCACCAACTCCACATCACACCAACTCCACATCACACCAACTCCACATCACACCAACGCCACATCACACCAACACCACATCACACCAACTCCACACCAACTCCCCATCACACCAACTCCACACCAACTCCACATCACATCAACTCCACATCACATCAACTCCACATCACACCAACTCCACATCACATCAACTCCACACCAACTCCGCATCACACCAACTCCACATCACACCAACTCCACACCAACTCCCCATCACACCAACACCACATCACACCAACTCCACATCACACCAACTCCACACCAACTCCCCATCACACCAACTCCACATCACACCAACTCTACATCACATCAACTCCACATCACATCAACTCCACACCAACTCCGCATCACACCAACTCCACATCACATCAACTCCACATCACACCAACTCCATATCACATCAACTCCACACCAACTCCACATCACACCAACTCCACATCACACCCACTCCACATCACATCAACTCCACGCCAACTCCACATCACACCAACTCCACATCACACCAACACCACATCACACCAACACCACATCACACCAACTCCACATCACACCCACTCCACATCACACCAACTCCACATCACACCAACTCCACACCAACTCCACATCACACCAACTCCACATCACACCAACTCCACATCACACCATCTCCACATCACACCAACTCCACACCAACTCCCCATCACACCAACTCCCCATCACACCAACTCCACATCACACCAACTCCCCATCACACCAACTCCACATCACACCAACTCCACATCACACCAACTCCACACCAACTCCCCATCACACCAACTCCACACCAACTCCCCATCACACCAACTCCACATCACACCAACTCCACATCACACCAACTCCCCATCACACCAACTCCACACCAACTCCCCATCACACCAACTCCACATCACACCAACTCCACATCACACCAACTCCACATCACACCAACTCCACATCACACCAACTCCACATCACACCAACTCCACATCACACCAACTCCACATCACACCAACTCCACATCACACCAACTCCACATCACACCCACTCCACACCAACTCCACATCACACCAACTCCACATCACACCAACTCCACATCACACCAACTCCACACCAACTCCACATCACACCAACTCCACATCACACCAACTCCACATCACACCAACTCCACATCACACCAACTCCACATCACATCAACTCCACATCACACCAACTCCACACCAACTCCCCATCACACCAACTCCACATCACACCAACTCCACATCACACCAACTCTACACCAACTCCACATCACACCAACTCCACATCACACCAACTCCACACCAACTCCCCATCACACCAAATCCACATCACATCAACTCCACATCACACCAACTCCACATCACACCAACTCCACATCACACCAACTCCACATCACACCAACTCCACATCACACCAGCCCCACACCAACACCACATCACACCAACTCCACATCACACCAACTCCCCATCTCACCAACTCCACATCACACCAACTCCCCGTCACACCAACTCCCCGCCACACCAACTCCACGTCACACCAACTCCACATCACACCAACTCCACATCACACCAACTCCACACCAACTCCACATCACACCAACTCCACATCACACCAACTCCCCATCAGACCAACTCCACACCAACTCCCCATCACACCAACTCCACACCAACTCCACATCACACCAACTCCACATCACACCAACTCCACATCACACCAACTCCACATCACACCAACTCCACATCACACCAACTCCACATCACACCAACTCCACACCAACTCCCCATCACACCAACTCCCCATCACACCAACTCCACATCACATCAACTCCACATCACACCAGCTCCACATCACACCAACTCCACATCACACCAACACCACATCACACCAACTCCACACCAACTCCACATCACAGCCACTCCACATCACATCAACTCCACACCAACTCCGCATCACACCAACTCCACATCACACCAACTCCACACCAACTCCCCATCACACCAACTCCACATCACACCAACTCATCATCACACCAACTCCACATCACATCAACACCACATCTCACCAACTCCACACCAACTCCACATCACACCCTCTCCAGATCACATCAACTCCACATCAACTCCACATCACACCAACTCCACATCACACCAACTCCACAGCAACTCCACATCACACCAACTCCACACCAACTCCCCATCACACCAACTCCACATCACACCAACTCCACATCACATCAACTCCACATCAACTCCACATCACACCAACTCCACATCACATCAACTCCACGTCACACCAACTCCACATCACACCAACTCCACATCACACCAACTCCACATCACACCAACTCCACATCACACCAACACCACATCACACCAACTCCACACCAACTCCACATCACACCCACTCCACATCACATCAACTCCACACCAACTCCGCATCACACCAACTCCACATCACACCAACTCCACACCAACTCCCCATCACACCAACTCATCATCACACCAACTCCACATCACACCAACACCACATCACACCAACTCCACACCAAATCCACATCACACCCTCTCCAGATCACATCAACTCCACATCAACTCCACATCACACCAACTCCACATCACACCAACTCCACATCACACCAACTCCACAGTAACTCCCCATCACACCAACTCCACACCAACTCCCCATCACACCAACTCCACATCACACCAACTCCACATCACATCAACTCCACATCACACCAACTCCACATCACATCAACTCCACGTCACACCAACTCCACATCACACCAACTCCACATCACAACAACTCCACATCACACCAACTCCACATCACACCAACTCCACATCACACCAACTCCACATCTCATCAACTCCACATCACATCAACTCCACGTCTCATCAACTCCACATCACACCAACTCCACATCACACCAACTCCACATCTCATCAACTCCACATCACATCAACTCCACATCACACCAACTCCACATCACACCAACTCCACATCACACCAACTCCACATCACATCAACTCCACATCACTCCAACTCCACATCACATCAACTCCACACCAACTCCACATCACACCAACTCCACATCACATCAACTCCACATCTCATCACCTCCCCATCTCACCAACTCCACATCACACCAACTCCCCATCACACCAACTCCCCGTCACACCAACTCCACATCACACCAACTCCACATCACACCAACTCCACATCACACCAACTCCACATCACACCAACTCCACATCACACCAACTCCACACCAACTCCACACCAACTCCACATCACACCAACTCCACACCAACTCCACATCACACCAACTCCACATCACACCAACTCCACATCACACCAACTCCACATCACACCAACTCCACACCAACTCCTCATCACACCAACTCCCCATCACACCAACTCCACATCACATCAACTCCACATCACACCAACTCCACATCACACCAACTCCACATCACACCAACACCACATCACACCAACTCCACATCACACCCACTCCACATCACATCAACTCCACACCAACTCCGCATCACACCAACTCCACATCACACCAACTCCACACCAACTCCCCATCACACCAACTCCCCATCACACCAACTCCACATCACACCAACACCACATCACACCAACTCCACACCAACTCCACATCACACCCTCTCCAGATCACATCAACTCCACATCAACTCCACATCACACCAACTCCACATCACACCAACTCCCCATCACACCAACTCCATATCACACCAACTCCACACCAACCCCCCATCACACCAACTCCACACAAACTCCCCATCACACCAACTCCACATCACACCAACTCCACAACAAGTCCACATCACACCAACTCCCCATCACACCAACTCCACATCACACCAACTCCACACCAACTCCACATCACACCAACTCCCCATCACACCAACTCCACACCAACTCCACATCACACCAACTCCCCATCACACCAACTCCACATCACACCAACTCCACACCAACTCCCCATCACACCAACTCCACACCAACTCAACATCACACCAACTCCACAGCACACCAACTCCACATCACTCCAACACCACATCACACCAACTCCACACCAACTCCACATCACATCAACTCCACATCACACCAACTCCACATCACACCAACTCCACATCACACCAACGCCACATCACACCAACACCACATCACACCAACTCCACACCAACTCCACATCACACAAACTCCCCATCACACCAACTCCACACCAACTCCACATCACACCAACACCACATCACATCAACTCCACATCACACCAACTCCACATCACACCAACGCCACATCACACCAACACCACATCACACCAACTCCACACCAACACCACATCACACAAACTCCCCATCACACCAACTCCACACCAACTCCACATCACACCAACACCACATCACATCAACTCCACATCACACCAACACCACATCACATCAACTCCACATCACACCAAAACCACATCACACCAACTCCACATCAACTCCACATCACACCAACTCCACATCACACCAACTCCACATCACACCAACGCCACATCACACCAACACCACATCACACCAACTCCACATCACACCAACTCCACATTACACCAACTCCACATCACACCAACGCCACATCACACCAACACCACATCACACCAACTCCACAACACACCAACTCCACATCACACCAACTCCAGATCACACCAACTCCACACCAACTCCCCATCACACAAACTCCCCAACACACCAACTCCACACCAACTCCACATCACATCAACTCCACATCACACCAACTCCACATCACACCAACTCCACATCACACCAACACCACATCACACCAACTCCACACCAACTCCACATCACACCCACTCCACATCACATCAACTCCACACCAACTCCGCATCACACCAACTCCACATCACACCAACTCCACACCAACTCCCCATCACACCAACTCATCATCACACCAACTCTACATCACACCAACACCACATCACACCAACTCCACACCAAATCCACATCACACCCTCTCCAGATCACATCAACTCCACATCAACTCCACATCACACCAACTCCACATCACACCAACTCCACATCACACCAACTCCACAGTAACTCCCCATCACACCAACTCCACACCAACTCCCCATCACACCAACTCCACATCACACCAACTCCACATCACATCAACTCCACATCACACCAACTCCACATCACATCAACTCCACGTCACACCAACTCCACATCACACCAACTCCACATCACAACAACTCCACATCACACCAACTCCACATCACATCAACTCCACGTCACACCAACTCCACATCTCATCAACTCCACATCTCATCAACTCCACATCACACCAACTCCACATCACATCAAGTCCACGTCTCATCAACTCCACATCACACCAACTCCACATCACACCAACTCCACATCTCATCAACTCCACATCACATCAACTCCACGTCTCATCAACTCCACATCACACCAACTCCACATCACACCAACTCCACATCTCATCAACTCCACATCACATCAACTCCACATCACACCAACTCCACATCACACCAACTCCACATCACACCAACTCCACATCACATCAACTCCACATCACTCCAACTCCACATCACATCAACTCCACACCAACTCCACATCACACCAACTCCACATCACATCAACTCCACATCTCATCACCTCCCCATCTCACCAACTCCACATCACACCAACTCCCCATCACACCAACTCCCCGTCACACCAACTCCACGTCACACCAACTCCACATCACACCAACTCCACATCACACCAACTCCACATCACACCAACTCCACATCACACCAACTCCACATCACACCAACTCCACACCAACTCCACACCAACTCCACATCACACCAACTCCACACCAACTCCACATCACACCAACTCCACATCACACCAACTCCACATCACACCAACTCCACATCACACCAACTCCACACCAACTCCTCATCACACCAACTCCCCATCACACCAACTCCACATCACATCAACTCCACATCACACCAACTCCACATCACACCAACTCCACATCACACCAACACCACATCACACCAACTCCACATCACACCCACTCCACATCACATCAACTCCACACCAACTCCGCATCACACCAACTCCACATCACACCAACTCCACACCAACTCCCCATCACACCAACTCCCCATCACACCAACTCCACATCACACCAACACCACATCACACCAACTCCACACCAACTCCACATCACACCCTCTCCAGATCACATCAACTCCACATCAACTCCACATCACACCAACACATCACACCAACTCCCCATCACACCAACTCCATATCACACCAACTCCACACCAACCCCCCATCACACCAACTCCACACAAACTCCCCATCACACCAACTCCACATCACACCAACTCCACAACAAGTCCACATCACACCAACTCCCCATCACACCAACTCCACATCACACCAACTCCACACCAACTCCACATCACACCAACTCCCCATCACACCAACTCCACACCAACTCCACATCACACCAACTCCCCATCACACCAACTCCACATCACACCAACTCCACACCAACTCCCCATCACACCAACTCCACACCAACTCAACATCACACCAACTCCACAGCACACCAACTCCACATCACTCCAACACCACATCACACCAACTCCACACCAACTCCACATCACATCAACTCCACATCACACCAACTCCACATCACACCAACTCCACATCACACCAACGCCACATCACACCAACACCACATCACACCAACTCCACACCAACTCCACATCACACCCACTCCACATCACACCAACTCCACACCAACTCCACATCACATCAACTCCACATCACACCAACTCCACATCACACCAACTCCACATCACACCAACGCCACATCACACCAACACCACATCACACCAACTCCACACCAACACCACATCACACCAACTCCACACAAACTCCCCATCACACCAACTCCACACCAACTCCACATCACACCAACACCACATCACATCAACTCCACATCACACCAACACCACATCATACCAACTCCACACCAACGCCACATCACACCAAAACCACATCACACCAACTCCACATCAACTCCACATCACACCAACTCCACATCACACCAACTCCACATCACACCAACGCCACATCACACCAACACCACATCACACCAACTCCACATCACACCAACTCCACATTACACCAACTCCACATCACACCAACGCCACATCACACCAACACCACATCACACCAACTCCACAACACACCAACTCCACATCACACCAACTCCAGATCACACCAACTCCACACCAACTCCCCATCACACAAACTCCCCAACACACCAACTCCACACCAACTCCACATCACATCAACTCCACATCACACCAACTCCACATCACATCAACTCCACACCAACTCCGCATCACACCAACTCCACATCACACCAACACCACATCACACCAACTACACATCAACTCCACATCACACCAACTCCACATCACACAAACTCCACATCACACCAACTCCACAACACACCAACTCCACATCACACCAACTCCAGATCACACCAACTCCACACCAACTCCCCATCAGACAAACTCCCCAACACACCAACTCCACACCAACTCCACATCACACCAACTCCACATCACACCAACACCACATCACACCAACTCCACACCAACTCCCCATCACACAAACTCCCCATCACACCAACTCCACACCAACTCCACATCACATCAACTCCACATCACACCAACTCCACATCACATCAACTCCACACCAACTCCGCATCACACCAACTCCGCATCACATCAACTCCACATCACACCAACTCCATATCACATCAACTCCACACCAACTCCACATCACACCAACACCACATCACACCAACTCCACATCACACCCACTCCACATCACATCACCTCCACACCAACTCCGCATCACACCAATTCCACATCACACCAACTCCACACCAACTCCACATCACACCAACTCCCCATCACACCAACTCCACATCACACCAACTCCCCATCACACCAACTCCACATCACACCAACTCCACATCACACCAACTCCACACCAACTCCCCATCACACCAACTCCACACCAACTCCCCATCACACCAACTCCACATCACACCAACTCTCCATCACACCAACTCCACACCAACTCCCCATCACACCAACTCCACATCACACCAACTCCACATCACACCAACTCCACATCACACCAACTCCACATCACACAAACTCCACATCACACCAACTCCACATCACACCCCCTCCACACCAACTCCACATCACACCAACTCCACATCACACCAACTCCACATCACACCAACTCCACACCAACTCCACATCACACCAACTCCACATCACACCAACTCCACATCACATCAACTCCACATCACACCAACTCCACACCAACTCCCCATCACACCAACTCCACATCACACCAACTCCCCATCACACCAACTCCACATCAGACCAACTCCACATCACACCAACTCCACATCACACCAACTCCACACCAACTCCACATCACACCAACTCCACATCACACCAACTCCACATCACACCAACTCCACACCAACTCCACATCACACCAACTCCACATCACACCAACTCCACACCAACTCCCCATCACACCAACTCCACATCACATCAACTCCACATCACACCAACTCCACATCACACCAACTCCACATCACACCAACTCCACATCACACCAACTCCACATCACAACAGCCCCACACCAACACCACATCACACCAACTCCACATCACACCAACTCCACATCACACCAACTCCCCATCTCACCAACTCCACATCACACCAACTCCCCGTCACACCAACTCCCCGTCACACCAACTCCCCGCCACACCAACTCCACGTCACACCAACTCCACATCACACCAACTCCCCATCAGACCAACTCCACACCAACTCCCCATCACACCAACTCCACACCAACTCCACATCACACCAACTCCACATCACACCAACTCCACATCACACCAACTCCACATCACACCAACTCCACACCAACTCCCCATCACACCAACTCCCCATCACACCAACTCCACATCACATCAACTCCACATCATACCAGCTCCACATCACACCAACTCCACATCACACCAACACCACATCACACCAACTCCACACCAACTCCACATCACACCCACTCCACATCACATCAACTCCACACCAACTCCGCATCACACCAAATCCACATCACACCAACTCCACACCAACTCCCCATCACACCAACTCATCATCACACCAGCTCCACATCACACCAACTCCACATCACACCAACACCACATCACACCAACTCCACACCAACTCCACATCACACCCTCTCCAGATCACATCAACTCCACATCATCTCCACATCACACCAACTCCACATCACACCAACTCCACATCACACCAACTCCACAGCAACTCCCCATCACACCAACTCCACACCAACTCCCCATCACACCAACTCCACATCACACCAACTCCACATCACATCAACTCCACATCAACTCCACATCACACCAACTCCACATCACATCAACTCCACGTCACACCAACTCCACATCACACCAACTCCACATCACACCAAATCCACATCACACCAACTCCACATCACACCAACACCACATCACACCAACTCCACACCAACTCCACATCACACCCACTCCACATCACATCAACTCCACACCAACTCCACATCACACCAACACCACATCACACCAACTCCACACCAAATCCACATCACACCCTCTCCAGATCACATCAACTCCACATCAACTCCACATCACACCAACTCCACATCACACCAACTCCACAGTAACTCCCCATCACACCAACTCCACACCAACTCCCCATCACACCAACTCCACATCACACCAACTCCACATCACATCAACTCCACATCACACCAACTCCACATCACATCAACTCCACGTCACACCAACTCCACATCACACCAACTCCACATCACACCAACTCCACATCACACCAACTCCACATCACACCAACTCCACACCAACTCCACATCACACCAACTCCACATCACACCAACTCCACATCACACCAACTCCACATCACACCAACTCCACATCACACCCACTCCACATCACATCAACTCCACACCAACTCCACATCACACCAACTCCACACCATCTCCACATCACACCAACTCCACGTCACACCAACTCCAAATCTCATCAACTCCACATCTCATCAACTCCACATCACACCAACTCCACATCACATCAAGTCCACGTCTCATCAACTCCACATCACACCAACTCCACATCACACCAACTCCACATCTCATCAACTCCACATCACATCAACTCCACGTCTCATCAACTCCACATCACACCAACTCCACATCACACCAACTCCACATCTCATCAACTCCACATCACATCAACTCCACATCACACAAACTCCACATCACATCAACTCCACACCAACTCCACATCACACCAACTCCACATCACATCAACTCCACATCTCATCACCTCCCCATCTCACCAACTCCACATCACACCAACTCCCCATCACACCAACTCCCCGTCACATCAACTCCACGTCACACCAACTCCACATCACACCAACTCCACATCACACCAACTCCACATCACACCAACTCCACATCACACCAACTCCACATCACACCAACTCCACACCAACTCCACACCAACTCCACATCACACCAACTCCACACCAACTCCACATCACACCAACTCCACATCACACCAACTCCACATCACACCAACTCCACATCACACCAACTCCACACCAACTCCTCATCACACCAACTCCCCATCACACCAACTCCACATCACATCAACTCCACATCACACCAACTCCACATCACACCAACTCCACATCACACCAACACCACATCACACCAACTCCACACCAACTCCACATCACACCCACTCCACATCACATCAACTCCACACCAACTCCGCATCACACCAACTCCACATCACACCAACTCCACACCAACTCCCCATCACACCAACTCCCCATCACACCAACTCCACATCACACCAACACCACATCACACCAACTCCACACCAACTCCACATCACACCCTCTCCAGATCACATCAACTCCACATCAACTCCACATCACACCAACTCCACATCACACCAACTCCACATCACACCAACTCCCCATCACACCAACTCCATATCACACCAACTCCACACCAACCCCCCATCACACCAACTCCACACAAACTCCCCATCACACCAACTCCACATCACACCAACTCCACAACAAGTCCACATCACACCAACTCCCCATCACACCAACTCCACATCACACCAACTCCACACCAACTCCCCATCACACCAACTCCACACCAACTCCACATCACACCAACTCCCCATCACACCAACTCCACACCAACTCCACATCACACCAACTCCCCATCACACCAACTCCACATCACACCAACTCCACATCAACTCCCCATCACACCAACTCCACACCAACTCAACATCACACCAACTCCACATCACACCAACTCCACATCTCTCCAACACCACATCACAGCAACTCCACACCAACTCCACATCACATCAACTCCACATCACACCAACTCCACATCACACCAACTCCACATCACACCAACGCCACATCACACCAACACCACATCACACCAACTCCACACCAACTCCACATCACACAAACTCCCCATCACACCAACTCCACACCAACTCCACATCACACCAACACCACATCACATCAACTCCACATCACACCAACACCACATCATACCAACTCCACACCAACGCCACATCACACCAAAACCACATCACACCAACTCCACATCAACTCCACATCACACCAACTCCACATCACACCAACTCCACATCACACCAACGCCACATCACACCAACACCACATCACACCAACTCCACATCACACCAACTCCACATCACACCAACTCCACATCACACGAACGCCACATCACACCAACACCACATCACACCAACTCCACAACACACCAACTCCACATCACACCAACTCCAGATCACACCAACTCCACACCAACTCCACATCACATCAACTCCACATCACACCAACTCCACATCACATCAACTCCACACCAACTCCGCATCACACCAACTCCACATCACACCAACACCACATCACACCAACTACACATCAACTCCACATCACACCAACTCCACATCACACAAACTCCACATCACACCAACTCCACATCACACCAACTCCACATCACACCAACACCACATCACACCAACTCCACACCAACTCCCCATCACACAAACTCCCCATCACACCAACTCCACACCAACTCCACATCACATCAACTCCACATCACACCAACTCCACATCACATCAACTCCACACCAACTCCGCATCACACCAACTCCGCATCACATCAACTCCACATCACACCAACTCCATATCACATCAACTCCACACCAACTCCACATCACACCAACACCACATCACACCAACTCCACATCACACCCACTCCACATCACATCAACTCCACACCAACTCCGCATCACACCAATTCCACATCACACCAACTCCACACCAACTCCACATCACACCAACTCCCCATCACACCAACTCCACATCACACCAACTCCACATCACACCAACTCCACACCAACTCCCCATCACACCAACTCCACACCAACTCCCCATCACACCAACTCCACATCACACCAACTCCCCATCACACCAACTCCACACCAACTCCCCATCACACCAACTCCCCATCACACCAACTCCACATCACACCAACTCCACATCACACCAAATCCACATCACACCAACTCCACATCACACCAACTCCACATCACACCAACTCCACATCACACCCACTCCACACCAACTCCACATCACACCAACTCCACATCACACCAACTCCACATCACACCAACTCCACACCAACTCCACATCACACCAACTCCACATCACACCAACTCCACATCACATCAACTCCACATCACACCAACTCCACACCAACTCCCCATCACACCAACTCCACATCACACCAACTCCACATCACACCAACTCCACATCACACCAACTCCACATCACACCAACTCCACATCACACCAACTCCACATCACACCAACTCCACATCACACCAACTCCACATCACACCAACTCCACACCAACTCCACATCACACCAACTCCCCATCACACCAACTCCACATCACATCAACTCCACATCACACCAACTCCACATCACACCAACTCCACATCACACCAACTCCACATCACACCAACTCCACATCACACCAGCCCCACACCAACACCACATCACACCAACTCCACATCACACCAACTCCACATCACACCAACTCCCCATCTCACCAACTCCACATCACACCAACTCCACATCACACCAACTCCCCATCTCACCAACTCCCCATCACACCAACTCCACATCACACCAACTCCACATCAGACCAACTCCACATCACACCAACTCCACATCACACCAACTCCACATCACACCAACTCCACATCACACCAACTCCACATCACACCAACTCCACATCACACCAACTCCACACCAACTCCACATCACACCAACTCCCCATCACACCAACTCCACATCACATCAACTCCACATCACACCAACTCCACATCACACCAACTCCACATCACACCAACTCCACATCACACCAACTCCACATCACACCAGCCCCACACCAACACCACATCACACCAACTCCACATCACACCAACTCCACATCACACCAATTCCCCATCTCACCAACTCCACATCACACCAACTCCCCGCCACACCAACTCCACGTCACACCAACTCCACGTCACACCAACTCCACATCACACCAACTCCACATCACACCAACTCCACACCAACTCCACATCACACCAACTCCACATCACACCAACTCCCCATCAGACCAACTCCACACCAACTCCCCATCACACCAACTCCACACCAACTCCACATCACACCAACTCCACATCACACCAACTCCACATCACACCAACTCCACATCACACCAACTCCACACCAACTCCCCATCACACCAACTCCCCATCACACCAACTCCACATCACATCAACTCCACATCACACCAGCTCCACATCACACCAACTCCACATCACACCTACACCACATCACACCAACTCCACACCAACTCCACATCACACCCACTCCACATCACATCAACTCCACACCAACTCCGCATCACACCAACTCCACATCACACCAACTCCACACCAACTCCCCATCACACCAACTCATCATCACACCAGCTCCACATCACACCAACTCCACATCACACCAACACCACATCACACCAACTCCACACCAACTCCACATCACACCCTCTCCAGATCACATCAACTCCACATCAACTCCACATCACACCAACTCCACATCACACCAACTCCACATCACACCAACTCCACAGCAACTCCCCATCACACCAACTCCACACCAACTCCCCATCACACCAACTCCACATCACACCAACTCCACATCACATCAACTCCACATCAACTCCACATCACACCAACTCCACATCACATCAACTCCACGTCACACCAACTCCACATCACACCAACTCCACATCACACCAACTCCACATCACACCAACTCCACATCACACCAACACCACATCACACCAACTCCACACCAACTCCACATCACACCCACTCCACATCACATCAACTCCACACCAACTCCGCATCACACCAACTCCACATCACACCAACTCCACATCAACTCCACATCACACCAACTCCATATCACACCAGCTCCACATCACACCAACTCCACAGTAACTCCCCATCACACCAACTCCACACCAACTCCCCATCACACCAACTCCACATCACACCAACTCCACATCACATCAACTCCACATCACATCAACTCCACATCACACCAACTCCACATCACATCAACTCCACATCACACCAACTCCACATCACACCAACTCCACAGTAACTCCCCATCACACCAACTCCACACCAACTCCCCATCACACCAACTCCACATCACACCAACTCCACATCACATCAACTCCACATCACACCAACTCCACATCACACCAACTCCACATCACACCAACTCCACATCACATCAACTCCACGTCACACCAACTCCACATCTCATCAACTCCACATCTCATCAACTCCACATCACACCAACTCCACATCACATCAACTCCACGTCTCATCAACTCCACATCACACCAACTCCACATCACACCAACTCCACATCTCATCAACTCCACATCACATCAACTCCACATCACACCAACTCCACATCTCATCAACTCCACGTCACACCAACTCCACATCACACCAACTCCACATCACATCAACTCCACATCACACCAACTCCACATCACACCAACTCCACATCACACCAACTCCACATCACATCAACTCCACATCACATCAACTCCACATCACTCCAACTCCACATCACATCAACTCCACACCAACTCCACATCACACCAACTCCACATCACATCAACTCCACATCTCATCAACTCCACGTCACACCAACTCCACATCACACCAACTCCACATCACATCAACTCCACATCACACCAACTACACATCACACCAACTCCACATCACACCAACTCCACATCACACCAACTCCACATCACACCAACTCCACACCAACTCCACATCACATCAACTCCACGTCACACCAACTCCACATCTCATCAACTCCACATCACATCAACTCCACATCACACCAACTCCACATCACACCAACTCCACATCACATCAACTCCACGTCACACCAACTCCACATCTCATCAACTCCACATCACATCAACTCCACATCACACCAACTCCACATCTCATCAACTCCACGTCACACCAACTCCACATCACACCAACTCCACATCACATCAACTCCACATCACACCAACTCCACATCACACCAACTCCACATCACACCAACTCCACATCACTCCAACTCCACATCACATCAACTCCACACCAACTCCACATCACACCAACTCCACATCACATCAACTCCACATCTCATCAACTCCACGTCACACCAACTCCACATCACACCAACTCCACATCACATCAACTCCACATCACACCAACTCCACATCACACCAACTCCACATCACACCAACTCCACACCAACTCCACATCACATCAACTCCACGTCACACCAACTCCACATCTCATCAACTCCACATCACATCAACTCCACATCACACCAACTCCACATCACACCAACTCCACATCACATCAACTCCACATCACATCAGCTCCGACGCTGCCAGTGTCCCAGAGTTAATTATCTTTGCCTGTTGATACCGTTGTTTGATGTATTGCAAGTGTTTAGTTGGTGACCCAGTGCATGGCTGGACCTCCCCTGGACCACTGCAACTGGAGGATGGGTACGCTTCATCCAGGTTTAATCATTAAACAGCCTGGATGTGAATGCAGAATTACTCCTGTGAACAGGTCAGTGAAGTTTAACCTATTCCACCTCCGATCCACGATGCTCAGTCTGCAACTTCACCCAATTGTAAATGTTCAAATGGAGGCCATTGGTCCCCGCGTGACTGCTCCGACTCTTGGAATGAACATCGTGACTGAGTGGCATTCCCGCCCTTTTCCTCATACCGCTCAACATTGTTTCCATTCAAATAATCATCACAGTCCCTCTTCATTGCCTCCATTGAACCACCACGCTTCCAGGCCGGGCATTAAACACCCCAAACACTCGCTGGGTTCACATTTCTGTCGTTCACTCAGTGCTCTCGGATTCTTGATCCTGATATGAGTGGGACCAGTTTCTCCCGATGTTAGCTCAGGACCCTCTTTCTCCTTCACGCGGCACTGCACCCGCGGGGGAGACTGTACTGGGAGCGGAGGATACAGAGAGTGTGAGGCCCGGGGCCCTAACCCTAACCAGACCCGCGAGGGACACTGTACTGGGAGCGGAGGATACAGAGAGTGTGAGGCCCGGAGCCCAGGGTCCTAACCAGATCCGCGAGGGACTGTACTGGGAGTGGAGGTAACAGAGAGTGTGAGGCCCGGAGCCCGGGACCCTAACCAGACCCGTGAGGGACACTATACTGGGAGTGGAGGATACAGAGAGTGTGAGGCCCGGGGCCCTAACCATAACCAGACCCGCGAGGGACACTGTGCTGGGAGTGGAGGATACGGAGAGTGCGTGGCCTGGGGCCTAACTCTAACCAGACCCGCGAGGGACACTGTACTGGGAGTGGAGGATACAGAGAGTGTGAGGCCCGGGACCCTAACTTTAACCAGATCCGCGAGGGACACTGTGTTGGGAGAGGAGGATACAGAGAGTGTGAGGCCTGGAGCCCGGGGCCCTAACCCTAACCAGACACACAAGGGACTCTGTACTGGGAGTGGAGGATACAGAGAGTGTGAGGCCCGGGGCCCGGGACCCTAACCCTAACAAGACCCGCGAGGGACACTGTACAGGGAGTGGAGGATACAGAGAGTGTGAGGCCTGGAGCCCAGGGTCCTAACCAGACCCGCGAGGGACACTGTACTGGGAGCGGAGGATGCAGAGAGTGTGAGGCCTGGAGCCCGGGGCCCTAACCCTAACCAGACCCGCGAGGGACACTGTACTGGGAGTGGAGGATACAGAGAGTGTGAGGCCTGGAGCCCAGGGTCCTAACCAGACACACAAGGGACTCTGTACTGGGAGTGGACGATACAGAGAATGTGAGGCCTGGAGCCCTGGGTCCTAACCAGACCCGCGAGGGACACTGTACTGGGAGCGGAGGATACAGAGAATGTGAGGCCCGGAGCCCGGGACCCTAACCAGATCCGCGAGGGACACTGTACTGGGAGCGGAGGATACAGAGAGTGTGAGGCCCGGAGCCCGGGACCCTAACCAGATCCGCGAGGGACACTGTACTGGGAGTGGAGGATACAGAGAGTGTGAGGCCTGGGGCCCGGGGCCCTAACCCTAACCAGACCCGCGAGGGACACAGTACAGGGAGTGGAGGATACAGAGAGTGTGAGGCCCGGAGCCCGGGGTCCTAACCAGATCCGCGAGGGACACTGTACTGGGAGAGGAGGACACAGAGAGTGTGAGGCCCGGAGCCCGGGGCCCTATCCCTAACCATACCCGCGAGGGACACTGTACTGGGAGAGGAGGATACAGAGAGTGTGAGGCCCGGAGCCCGGGGCCCTATCCCTAACCATACCCGCGAGGGACACTGTACTGGGAGAGGAGGATACAGAGAGTGTGAGGCCCGGAGCCCGGGGCCCTATCCCTAACCATACCCGCGAGGGACACTGTACTGGGAGAGGAGGATACAGAGAGTGTGAGGCCCGGAGCCTGGGGTCCTAAACAGACCCGCGAGGGACACCGTACTGGGAGAGGAGGATACAGAGAGTGTTAGGCCCGGATCCCAGGGCACTAACCAGACCCGCGAGGGACACTCTGCTGGGAGTGGAGGAAGCACCGAATGGGAGGCCCGGAGCCCGGTATCCTAACCAAACCTGCGAGGGACACTGTACTTGGAGTAGAGGATACAGAGAGTGTGAGGCCCGGAGCCTGGTGTCCTAACCAGACCCGCGAGGGACACTTTACTGGGAGTGGAGGACACAGACAGTGTGAGGCCCGGGGCCCGGGGCCCTAACCCTAACCAGACCCGCGAGGGACACTGTACTGGGAGTGGAGGATGCAGAGAGTGTGAGGCCCGGAGCCCCGGGCCCTAACCAGACCCGCAAGGGACACTGTACTGGGAGCGGAGGATACAGAGAGTGTGAGGGCTGGGACCCTAACCCTAACCAGACCCGCGAGGGACACTGTACTGGGAGTGGAGGATACAGAGAGTGTGAGGCCCGGGACCCTAACTCTAACCAGCTCCGCGAGGGACCATGTACTGGGAGAGGAGTTTACAGAGAGTGTGAGGCCCGGGACCCTAACCCTAACCAGACCCGCGAGGGACACTGTACTGGAAGAGGAGGATACAGAGAGTGTGAGGCCTGGAGCCCGGGGCCCTAACCCTAACCAGACCCGCGAGGGACACTGTACTGGAAGAGGAGGATACAGAGAGTGTGAGGCCTGGAGCCCGGGGTCCTAACCAGACCCGCGAGGGACACTGTACTGGAAGAGGAGGATACAGAGAGTGTGAGGCCTGGAGCCCGGGGTCCTAAACAGACACGCGAGGGACACCGTACATAGAACATAGTACATAGAACAATACAGCGCAGTACAGGCCCTTCGGCCCACGATGTTGCACCGAAACAAAAGCCATCTAACCTACACTATGCCATTATCATCCATATGTTTATCCAATAAACTTTTAAATGCCCTCAATGTTGGCGAGTTCACTACTGTAGCAGGTAGGGCATTCCACGGCCTCACTACTCTTTGCGTAAAGAACCTACCTCTGACCTCTGTCCTATATCTATTACCCCTCAGTTTAAAGTTATGTCCCCTCGTGCCAGCCATATCCATCCGCGGGAGAAGGCTCTCACTGTCCACCCTATCCAACCCCCTGATCATTTTGTATGCCTCTATTAAGTCTCCTCTTAACCTTCTTCTCTCCAACGAAAACAACCTCAAGTCCATCAGCCTTTCCTCATAAGATTTTCCCTCCATACCAGGCAACATCCTGGTAAATCTCCTCTGCACCCGCTCCAAAGCCTCCACGTCCTTCCTATAATGCGGTGACCAGAACTGTACGCAATACTCCAAATGCGGCCGTACCAGAGTTCTGTACAGCTGCAACATGACCTCCCGACTCCGGAACTCAATCTCTCTACCAATAAAGGCCAACACTCCATAGGCCTTCTTCACAACCCTATCAACCTGGGTGGCAACTTTCAGGGATCTATGTACATGGACACCTAGATCCCTCTGCTCATCCACACTTTCAAGAACTTTACCATTAGCCAAATATTCCGCATTCCTGTTGTTCCTTCCAAAGTGAATCACCTCACACTTCTCTACATTAAACTCCATTTGCCATCTCTCAGCCCAGCTCTGCAGCTTATCTATGTCACTCTGTAACCTGCTACATCCTTCCACACTATCGACAACACCACCGACTTTAGTATCGTCTGCAAATTTACTCACCCACCCTTCTGCGCCTTCCTCTGGGTCATTGATAAAAATGACAAACAGCAACGGCCCCAGAACAGATCCTTGTGGTACTCCACTTGTGACTGTACTCCATTCTGAACATTTCCCATCAACCACCACCCTCTGTCTTCTTTCAGCTAGCCAATTTCTGATCCACATCTCTAAATCACCCTCAATCCCCAGCCTCCGTATTTTTTGCAATAGCCTACCGTGGGGAACCTTATCAAACGCTTTGCTGAAATCCATATACACCACATCAACTGCTCTACCCTCATCTACCTGTTCAGTCACCTTCTCAAAGAACTCAGTCAGGTTTGTGAGGCATGACCTACCCTTCACAAAGCCATGCTGACTATCCCTGATCATATTATTCCTATCTAGATGATTATAAATCTTGTCTCTTATAATCCCCTCCAAGACTTTACCCACTACAGACGTGAGGCTCACCGGCCTATAGTTGCCGGGATTGTCTCTGCTCCCCTTTTTGAACAAAGGGACCACATTTGCTGTCCTCCAGTCCTCTGGCACTATTCCTGTAGCCAATGATGACATAAAAATCAAAGCCAAAGGTCCAGCAATCTCTTCCCTGGCCTCCCAGAGAATCCTAGGATAAATCCCATCAGGTCCTGGGGACTTATCTATTTTCAGCCTGTCCAGAATTGCCAACACCTCTTCCCTATGTACCTCAATGCCATCTATTCTATTAGCCTGGGGCTCAGCATTCTCCTCCACAACATTACCTTTTTCTTGAGTGAATACTGACGAAAAATATTCATTTAGTATCTCGCCTATCTCTTCAGACTCCACACACAATTTCCCATCCCTGTCCTTGACTGGTCCTACTCTTTCCCTAGTCATTCGCTTATTCCTGACATACCTATAGAAAGCTTTTGGGTTTTCCTTGATCCTTCCTGCCAAATACTTCTCATGTCCCCTCCTTGCTCGTCTTAGCTCTCTCTTTAGATCCTTCCTCGCTACCTTGTAACTATCCATCGCCCCAACCGAAACTTCACACTTCATCTTCACATAGGCCTCCTTCTTCCTCTTAACAAGAGATTCCACTTCCTTGGTAAACCACGGTTCCCTCGCTCGACGCCTTCCTCCCTGTCTGACCGGTACATACTTATCAAGAACACGCAGTAGCTGATCCTTGAACAAGCCCCACTTATCCAGTGTGCCCAACACTTGCAGCCTACTTCTCCACCTTATCCCCCCCAAGTCACGTCTAATGACATCATAATTGCCCTTCCCCCAGCTATAACTCTTGCCCTGCGGTGTACACTTATCCCTTTCCATCATTAACGTAAACGTCACCGAATTGTGGTCACTGTCCCCAAAGTGCTCTCCTACCTCCAAATCCAACACCTGGCCTGGTTCATTACCCAAAACCAAATCCAACGTGGCCTCGCCTCTTGTTGGCCTGTCAACATATTGTTTCAGGAAACCCTCCTGCACACACTGTACAAAAAACGACCCATCTATTGTACTCGAACTATATCTTTTCCAGTCAATATTTGGAAAGTTAAAGTCTCCCATAATAACTACCCTGTTACTTTCGCTCATATCCAGAATCATCTTCGCCATCCTTTCCTCTACATCACTAGAAAACTCCCAACAGGGTGACCTCTCCTCTCCTGTTTCTAACTTCAGCCCATACTACCTCGGCAGAAGAGTCCCCATCTAGCATCCTCTCCGCCACCGTACAGAGAGTGTGAGGCCTGGAGCCCGGGGCCCTAACCCTAACCAGACTCACGAATACACTGTACTGGGAGTGCAGGATTCGGAGAGTGTCCGGCCCGGAGCCCGGGGCCCTAACCCTAACCAGACCCACGAATACATTGTACTGGGAGAGGAGGATATAGAGTGTGTGAGGCCCGGAGCCCCGGGCCCTAACCAGACCCGCAAGGGACACCGTACTGGGAGTGGAGGATACAGAGAGTGTGAGGCCCGGGGCCCTAACCCTAACCAGACCCGCGAGGGACACTGTTCTGGGAGCGGAGGATACAGAGAGTGTGAGGCCCGGGGCCCTAACCCTAACCAGACCCGCGAGGGACACTGTACTGGGAGTGGAGGATACAGAGAGTGTAAGGCCCGGAGCCCAGCGTCCTAACCAGACCCGCGAGGGACACTGTACTGGGAGTGTAGGATACAGAGAGTGTGAGACCTGGGGCCCAGGGTCCTAACCAGACCCGTGAGGGACACTGTGCTGGGACTGGAGGATACGGAGAGTGCGTGGCCTGGGGCCTAACCCTAACCAGACCCACGAGGGACACTGTGCTGGGAGTGGAGGATACGGAGAGTGCGGGACCCGGGGCCCTAACCCTAACAAGACCCGCGACGGACACTGTACTGTGAGAGGAGGTTACAGAGAGTGTGAGGCCCTGAGCCCGAAGCCCTAACCCTAACTAGACCCGCGAGGGACACTGTACTGGGAGTGGAGGATACAGAGAGTGTAAGGCCCGGAGCCCTAACCCTAACCAGACACACAAGGGACTCTGTACTGGGAGTGGAGGATACAGAGAGTGTGAGGCCCGGGGCCCGGGGCACTAATCCTAACAAGACCCGCGAGGGACACTGTACAGGGAGTGGAGGATACAGAGAGTGTGTGGCCCGGGGCCCGGGGTCCTAACCAGATCCGCGAGGGACACTGTGCTGGGAGTGGAGGATAGGGAGAATGCGGGGCCCGGGGCCTAACCCTAACCAGACCCGCGAGGGACACTGTACTGGGAGTGGAGGATACAGAGAGTGTGAGGCCCGGAGCCTGGGGTCCTAGACAGACCCACGAGGGACACCGTACTGGGAGAGAAGGATACAGAGAGTGTTAGGCCCGGATCCCGGGGCCCTAACCAGACCCGCGAGGGACACTCTGCTGGGAGTGGAGGAAGCACTGAATGGGAGGCCCGGAGCCCGGTATCCTAACCAGACCTGCGAGGGACACTGTACTGGGAGTAGAGGATACAGAGAGTGTGAGGCCCGGAGCCCGGGGTCCTAATCAGACCCGCGAGGGACACTGTACTGGGAGTGGAGGATACAGAGAATGTGAGGCCCGGAGCCCTGGACACTAACCAGACCCGCGAGGGACACTGTACTGGGAGTGGAGGATACAGAGAATGTGAGGCCCGGGGCCCTAACTCTAACCAGACCCGCGAGGGACACTGTACTGGGATGTGGAGGACACAGACAGTGTGAGGCCCGGGGCCCTAACCCTAACCAGACCCGCGAGGGACACTGTACCTGGAGTGGAGGACACAGACAGTGTGAGGCCTGGAGCCCCGGGCCCTAACCAGACCCGCGAGGGACACTGTGCTGGGAGTGGAGGATACGGAGAGTGCGGGGCTCGGGAGCCTAACTCTAACCAGCTCCGCGAATGGCATTGTGCTGGGAGTGGAGGATACAGAGAGTGTGAGGCCGGGGACCCTAACCCTAACCAGACCCGCGAGGGACACCGTACTGGAAGAGGAGGATACAGAGAGTGTGAGGCCCGGAGCCCGGGGCCCTAACCCTAACCAGACCCGCGAGGGACACTGTACTGGGAGAGAAGGATACAGAGAGTGTGAGTCCCGGAGCCCGGGGTCCTAACCAGACCCGCGAGGGACACTGTACTGGGAGTGGAGGATACAGAGAGTGTGAGGCCCGGGGTCCTAAACAGACCCGCGAGGGACACTGTCCTGGGAGTGGAGGATACAGGGAGTGTGAGGCCCAGAGCCCGGGGCCCTAACCCTAACCGGACCCGCAAGGGACACTGTGCTGGGAGCGGAGGATACAGAGAGTGTGAGGCCCGGGGCCCGGGGCCCTAACCCTAACCAGACCCGCGAGGGACACTGTCCTGGGAGTGGAGGATACAGGGAGTGTGAGGCCCAGAGCCCGGGGCCCTAACCCTAACCGGACCCGCAAGGGACACTGTGCTGGGAGCGGAGGATACAGAGAGTGTGAGGCCAGGGGCCCTAACCCGAACCAGACCCGCGAGGGACACTGTACTGGGAGTGGAGGATACAGAGGTGGTGAGGCCCGGAGCCCAGGGCCCTAACCAGACCCGCGAGGGACACTGTACTGGGAGCGGAGGATACAGAGAGTGTGAGGCCCGGGGCCCAGGGTCCTAACCAGATACGCGAGGGACACCGTACTGGGAGCGGAGGATACAGAGAGTGTGAGGCCCGGAGCCCAGTGTCCTAACCAGATCCGCGAGGGACACTGTACTGGGAGTGGAGGATACAGAGAGTGTGAGGCCCGGGGCCCAGGGTCCTAACCAGATACGCGAGGGACACTGTACTGGGAGTGGAGGATACAGAGAGTGTGATGCCCTGCGCCCGGGGCCCTAACCCTAACCAGACCCGCGAGGGACACTGTGCTGGGAGTGGAGGATACAGAGAGTGTGAGGCCCTGAGCCCGGGGCCCTAACCCTAACCAGACCCGCGAGGGAAACTGTACTAGGAGCGGAGGACACAGGGGGTGTGGGGCCCAGAGCCCGGGGCCCTAACCCTACCAGACTCGTGAGAGACACTGTACTGGGAGTGGAGGATGCAGAGAGGGTGAGGCCCAGGGCCCGGGGCCCTAACCCTAACCAGACCCGCGAGGGACACAGTACTGGGAGTGGAGGATACAGAGAGTGTGAGGCCCGGGGTCCTAAAGAGACCCGCGAGGGACACCGTACTGGGAGAGGAGGATACAGCGAGTGTGAGGCCCGGAGCCTGGGGCCATAACCAGACCCGCGAGGGACACTCTGCTGGGAATGGAGGATACACTGAGTGTGAGGCCCGGAGCCCGGTGTCCTAACCAGACCCACGAGGGACACTGTACAGGGAGAGGAGGATACAGAGAGTGTGAGGCCCGGAGCCCGGGCCCTAACCCTAACCAGACCCGCGAGGGACACTGTACTGGGAGTGGAGGATACAGAGAGTGTGAGGCCCGGAGCCCGGGACCCTAACCAGATCCGCAAGGGACACTGTACTGGGAGAGGAGGATACAGAGAGTGTGAGGCCCGGATCCCAGGGTCCTAACCAGACCCGCGAGGGACACATTACTGGGTGTGGAGGATACAGAGAGTGTGAGTCCTGAAGCCCAGGGCCGTAAACCTAACCAGACCCGCGAGGGACACTGTACTGGGAGTGGAGGATACAGAGAATGTGAGGCCCGGAGCCCAGGACACTAACCAGACCCGCGAGGGACACTGTACTGGGAGTGGAGGACACAGACAGTGTGAGGCCCGTGGCCCGGGGCCCTAACCCTAACCAGACCCGCGAGGGACACTGTACTGGGAGTGGAGGATACGGAGAGTGCGGGGCTCGGGAGCCTAACTCTAACCAGCTCCGCGAGGGACACTGTACTGGAAGAGGAGGATACAGAGAGTGTGTGGCCCGGGGCCCGGGGCCCGGGACCCTAACCAGATCCGCGAGGGACACTGTACCTGGAGTGGAGGATGCAGAGAGTGTGAGGCCTGGAGCCCCGGGCCCTAACCCTAACCAGACCCGCGAGGGACACTGTACTGGGAGTGGAGGATACGGAGAGTGCGGGGCTCGGGAGCCTAACTCTAACCAGCTCCGCGAGGGACACTGTACTGGAAGAGGAGGATACAGAGAGTGTGAGGCCCGGTACCCGGGGTCCTAACCAGACCTGCGAGGGACACTGTACTGGGAGCGGAGGATACAGAGAGTGTGAGGCCCGGAGCCCGGGGCCCTAACCAGACCCGCGAGGGACACTGTACTGGGAGTGGAGGATACGGAGAGTGTGAGGCCCGGGGCCCTAACCCTAACCAGACCCGCGAGGGACACTGTACTGGGAGTGGAGGATACGGAGAGTGAGAGGCCCGCATCCCTAACCCTAACCAGACCCGCGAGGGACACTGTGCTGGGAGTGGAGGATACGGAGAGTGTGAGGCCCGGGGCCCTAACCCTAACCAGACCCGCGAGGGAAACTATACTAGGAGTGGAGGACACAGGGGGTGTGGGGCCCAGAGCCCGGGGCCCTAACCCTACCAGACTCGTGAGAGACACTGTACTGGGAGTGGAGGATACAGAGAGTGTGAAGCCCGGAGCCCGGGGCCCAAAACCTAACCAGACCCGCGAGAGACACTTTACTGGGAGTGGAGGATACAGAGAGTGTGAGGCCCTGAGCCCGGGGCACTAACCCTAACCAGACCTGCGAGGGACACAGTACTGGGAGTGGAGGATTCAGAGAGTGTGAGGCCCTGAGCCCGGGGCACTAACCCTAACCAGACCTGCGAGGGACACTGTACTGGGAGTGGAGGATACAGAGAGTGTGAGGCCCGGGGCCCTAACCCTAACCAGACCCGCGAGGGACACTGTGCTGGGAGTGGAGGACACCGAGAGTGTGAGGCCCGGGGCCCTAACCCTAACCAGACCCGCGAAGGATACTGTCCTGGGAGAGGAGGATACAGAGAGTGTGAGGCCCCGAGCCTGGGGTCCTAAACAGACCCGCGAGGGACACCGTACTGGGAGAGGAGGATACAGAGAGTGTGAGGCCCGGAGCCCGGGGTCCTAACCAGACCCGCGAGGGACACTGTACGGGGAGCGGAGGATACAGAGATTGTGAGGCCCGGAGCCCGGGACCCTAACCCTAACCAGACCCGCGAGGGACACTCTTGTGGGAGCGGAGGATACAGAGAGTGTGAGGCCCGGGGACCCGGGCCCCAACCCTAACCAGACCTGCGAGGAACACTGTACTGGGAGTGGAGGACACAGACAGTGTGAGGCCCGGGGCCTGGGGCCCTAACCCTAACCAGATCCGTCAGGGACACTGTACTGGGAGTGGAGGATACAGAGACTGTGAGGCCCGGAGCCCAGGGCCCAAACCAGACCCGCGAGGGACACTGTGCTGGGAGTGGAGGATACGGAGAGTGCGGAGCCCGGGGACTAACCCTAACCAGATTCATGAGGGACACTGAACTAGGAGCGGAGGATACAGAGAGTGTGAGGCCTGGAGCCCAGGGTCCTAACCTGATCCGCGAGGGACACTGTACTGGGAGTGGAGGATACAGAGAGTGTGAGGCCCGGAGCCCGGGGCCCTAACCCTAACCAGACCCGCGAGGGACACTGTACTGGGAGTGTAGGATACAGAGAGTGTGCGGCCCTGAGCTCTAACCCTAACCAGACACACAAGGGACACTGTACTGTGAGTGGAGGATACAGAGAGTGTGATGCCCGGGGCCCTAACCCTAACCAGACCCGCGAGAGGCACTGTACTGGGAGTGGAGGATGCAGAGAGTGTGAGGTCTGGGGCCCTAACCCTAACTAGACTCGCGAGGGAATCTGTACTGGGAGTGGAGGACACAGAGAGTGTGAGGTCCGGAGCCCGGGGCCCTAACCCTAACCAGACCCGCGAGGGACACTCTTGTGGGAGCGGAGGATACAGAGAGTGTGAGGCCCGGGGACCGGGGCCCCAACCCTAACCAGACCTGCGAGGAACACTGTACTGGGAGTGGAGGACACAGACAGTGTGAGGCCCGGGGCCTGGGGCCCTAACCCTAACCAGACCCGTCAGGGACACTGTACTGGGAGTGGAGGATACAGAGAGTGTGAGGCCCGGGGCCCTAACCCTAACCAGACCCGCGAGGGTCACTGCACTGGGAGTGGAGGATACAGAAGGTGTGAGGCCCGGAGCCCGGGGCCCTAACCAGACCCACGAGGGACACTGTGCTGGGAATGGAGGATACGGAGAGTGCGGAGCCCGGGGCCTAACCCCAACCAGATTCGTGAGGGACACTGTACTGGGAGTGGAGGATACAGAGAGTGTGAGGCCCAGAGCCCGGGGCCCTAACCCTAACCAGACCCGCGAGGGACACTGTGCTGGGAGCGGAGGATACAGAGAGTGTGAGGCCCGGGGCCCTAACCCTAACCAGACCCGCGAGGGACACTGTGCTGGGAGTGGAGGATACGGAGAGTGCGGGGCCCGGGGCCCTAACCCTAACCAGACCCGCGAGGGACACAGTACTGGGAGTGGAGGATGCAGAGAGGGTGAGGCCCAGTGCCCGGGGCCCTAACCCTAACAAGACCCGCGAGGGACACTGTACTGGGAGCGGAGGATACAGAGAGTGTGAGGCCCGGGGCCCTAACCCTAACCAGACCCGCGAGGGACACTGTGCTGGGAGTGGAGGATACGGAGAGTGCGGGGCCCGGGGCCCTAACCCTAACCAGACCCGCGAGGGACACAGTACTGGGAGTGGAGGATGCAGAGAGGGTGAGGCCCAGTGCCCGGGGCCCTAACCCTAACAAGACCCGCGAGGGACACTGTACTGGGAGCGGAGGATACAGAGAGTGTGAGGCCCAGGGCCCTAACCCTAACCAGACCCGCGAGGGAAACTGTACTAGGAGTGGAGGATACAGAGAGTGTGAGGCCCGGGGTCCTAAACAGACCCGCGATGGACACTGTCCTGGGAGTGGAGGATACAGAGAGTGTGAGGCCCGGAGCCCGGTGTCCTAACCAGACCCACGAGGGACACTGTACAGGGAGAGGAGGATACAGAGAGTGTGAGGCCCGGAGCCCGGGCCCTAACCCTAACCAGACCCGCGAGGGACACTGTACTGGGAGTGGAGGATACAGAGAGTGTGAGGCCCGGAGCCCGGGACCCTAACCAGATCCGCAAGGGACACTGTACTGGGAGAGGAGGATACAGAGAGTGTGAGGCCCGGATCCCAGGGTCCTAACCAGACCCGCGAGGGACACATTACTGGGTGTGGAGGATACAGAGAGTGTGAGGCCTGGAGCCTGGGGCCTTAACCCTAACCAGACCCGCGAGGGACACATTACTGGGTGTGGAGGATACAGAGAGTGTGAGGCCTGGAGCCTGGGGCCTTAACCCTAACCAGACCCGCGAGGGACACTGTACTGGGAGTGGAGGATACAGAGAATGTGAGGCCCGGAGCCCAGGACACTAACCAGACCCGCGAGGGACACTGTACTGGGAGTGGAGGACACAGACAGTGTGAGGCCCGGGGCCCGGGGCCCTAACCCTAACCAGATCCGCGAGGGACACTGTACCTGGAGTGGAGGATGCAGAGAGTGTGAGGCCTGGAGCCCCGGGCCCTAACCAGACCCGCGAGGGACACTGTGCTGGGAGTGGAGGATACGGAGAGTGCGGGGCTCGGGAGCCTAACTCTAACCAGCTCCGCGAGGGACACCGTACTGGAAGAGGAGGATACAGAGAGTGTGAGGCCCGGAGCCCGGGGCCCTAACCCTAACCAGACCCGCGAGAGACACTGTACTGGGAGCGGAGGATACAGAGAGTGTGAGGCCCGGGGCCCTAAACCTAACCAGACCTGCGAGGGACACTGTACTGGGAGTGGAGGACACCGAGAGTGTGAGGCCCGGGGCCCTAACCCTAACCAGACCCGCGAAGGATACTGTCCTGGGAGAGGAGGATACAGAGAGTGTGAGGCCCCGAGCCTGGGGTCCTAAACAGACCCGCGAGGGACACCGTACTGGGAGAGGAGGATACAGAGAGTGTGAGGCCCGGAGCCCGGGGTCCTAACCAGACCCGCGAGGGACACTGTACGGGGAGCGGAGGATACAGAGATTGTGAGGCCTGGAGCCCGGGACCCTAACCCTAACCAGACCCGCGAGGGACACTCTTGTGGGAGCGGAGGATACAGAGAGTGTGAGGCCCGGGGACCGGGGCCCCAACCCAACCAGACCTGCGAGGAACACTGTACTGGGAGTGGAGGACACAGACAGTGTGAGGCCCGGGGCCTCGGGCCCTAACCCTAACCAGACCCGTCAGGGACACTGTACTGGGAGTGGAGGATACAGAGACTGAGAGGCCCGGAGCCCAGGGCCCAAACCAGACCCGCGAGGGACACTGTGCTGGGAGTGGAGGATACGGAGAGTGCGGAGCCCGGGGACTAACCCTAACCAGATTCATGAGGGACACTGAACTAGGAGCGGAGGATACAGAGAGTGTGAGGCCTGGAGCCCAGGGTCCTAACCTGATCCACGAGGGACACTGTACTGGGAGTGGAGGATACAGAGAGTGTGAGGCCCGGAGCCCGGGGCCCTAACCCTAACCAGACCCGCGAGGGACACTGTACTGGGAGTGTAGGATACAGAGAGTGTGCGGCCCTGAGCTCTAACCCTAACCAGACACACAAGGGACACTGTACTGTGAGTGGCGGATACAGAGAGTGTGATGCCCGGGGCCCTAACCCTAACCAGACCCGCGAGAGGCACTGTACTGGGAGTGGAGGATGCAGAGAGTGTGAGGTCTGGGGCCCTAACCCTAACTAGACTCGCGAGGGAATCTGTACTGGGAGTGGAGGACACAGAGAGTGTGAGGTCCGGAGCCCGGGGCCCTAACCCTAACCAGACCCGCGAGGGACACTCTTGTGGGAGCGGAGGATACAGAGAGTGTGAGGCCCGGGGACCGGGGCCCCAACCCTAACCAGACCTGCGAGGAACACTGTACTGGGAGTGGAGGACACAGACAGTGTGAGGCCCGGGGCCTGGGGCCCTAACCCTAACCAGACCCGTCAGGGACACTGTACTGGGAGTGGAGGATACAGAGATTGTGAGGCCCGGAGCCCAGGGCCCAAACCAGACCCGCGAGGGACACTGTGCTGGGAGTGAAGGATACGGAGAGTGCGGAGCCCGGGGACTAACCCTAACCAGATTCATGAGGGACACTGAACTAGGAGCGGAGGATACAGAGAGTGTGAGGCCTGGAGCCCAGGGTCCTAACCTGATCCGCGAGGGACACTGTACTGGGAGTGGAGGATACAGAGAGTGTGAGGCCCGGAGCCCGGGGTCCTAACCCTAACCAGACCCGCGAGGGACACTGTACTGGGAGTGGAGGATACAGAGAGTGTGCGGCCCTGAGCTCTAACCCTAACCAGACACACAAGGGACACTGTACTGTGAGTGGAGGATACAGAGAGTGTGATGCCCGGGGCCCTAACCCTAACCAGACCCGCGAGAGGCACTGTACTGGGAGTGGAGGATGCAGAGAGTGTGAGGTCTGGGGCCCTAACCCTAACTAGACTCGCGAGGGAATCTGTACTGGGAGTGGAGGACACAGAGAGTGTGAGGTCCGGAGCCCGGGGCCCTAACCCTAACCAGACCCGTGAGAGACACTGTACTGGGAGTGGAGGATACAGAGAATGTGAGGCCCGGGGCCCTAACCCTAACCAGACCCGCGAGGGTCACTGCACTGGGAGTGGAGGATACAGAAGGTGTGAGGCCCGGAGCCCAGGGCCCTAACCAGACACGCGAGGGACACTGTGCTGGGAATGGAGGATACGGAGAGTGTGAGGCCCGGGGCCCTAACCCTAACCAGACCCGCGAGGGAATCTGTACTGGGAGTGGAGGACACAGAGAGTGTGAGGCCCGGGGCCCTAACCCTAACCAGACCCGCGAGAGACACTGTACTGGGAGTGGAGGATACAGAGAGTGTGAGGCCCGGGGCCCTAACCCTAACCAGACCCGCGAGGGAATCTGTACTGGGAGTGGAGGACACAGAGGGTGTGGGGCCCAGAGCCCGGGGCCCTAACCCTAACCAGACTCGTGAGAGACACTGTACTGGGAGTGGAGGATACAGAGAGTGTGAGGCCCGGAGCCCGTGGCCCTAACCCTAACCAGACCGCGAGTGACACTGTACTGGGAGCGGAGGATACAGAGAGTGTGAGGCCCGGGGCCCTAACCCTAACCAGACCCGCGAGGGACACTGTGCTGGGAGTGGAGGATACAGAGAGTGTGAGGCCCGGGGGCCCTAACCAAACCCGCGAGGGACACTGTACTGGGAGTGGAGGATACAGAGAGTGTGAGGCCCAGAGCCCGAGGCCCTAACCAGACCCGCGAGGGACTGTACTGGGAGAGGAGGATACAGAGAGTGTGAGGCCCGGGCCCCTAACCCTAACCAGACCCGCAAGGGACACTGTACTGGGAGCGGAGGATACAGAGAGTGTGAGGCCCGGGATGCTAACCCGAACCAGACCCGTGAGGGACACTGTACTGGGAGCGGAGGATCCAGAGAGTGTGAGGCCCGGGGCCCTAACCCTAACCAGACCCGCGAGGGACACTGTACTGGGAGTGGAGGATACAGAGAGTGTGAGGCCTGGAGCCCGGGACCCTAACCAGACCCGCGAGGGACACTGTACTGGGAGTGGAGGATACAGAGAGTGTGAGGCCCGGGGCCCTAACCAAACCCGCGAGGGACACTGTACTGGGAGTGGAGGATACAGAGAGTGTGAGGCCCGGGGCCCGGGACCCTAACCAGACCCGCGAGGGACACTGTACTGGGAGTGGAGGATACAGAGAGTGTGAGGCCTGGAGCCCGGGGACCTAACCCTAACCAGACCCGCGTGGGACACTGTACTTGGAGTGGAGGATGCAGAGAGTGTGAGGCCCGGAGCCCGAGGGGCCTAAACAGACCTATGAGGGACACTGTACTGGGAGTGGAGGATACAGAGAGTGTGAGGCCTGGAGCCCGGTGCCCTAACCCTAACCAGACCCGCGAGGGACACTGTGCTGGGAGTGGAGGACACAGAGAGTGTGAGGCCCGGGACCCAAACCCTAACCAGACCCGCGAGGGACACTGTACTGGGAGCAGAGGATACAGAGAGTGTGAGGCCCGGGGCCCTAAACCTAACCAGACCCGCGAGAGACACTGTACTGGGAGCAGAGGATACAGAGAGTGTGAGGCCTGGAGCCCGGGGCCCTAACCCTAACCAGACCCGCGAAGGATACTGTCCTGGGAGAGGAGGATACAGAGAGTGTGAGGCCCCGAACCTGGGGTCCTAAACAGACCCGCGAGGGACACTGTACTGGGAGCGGAGGATACAGAGAGTGTGAGGCCCGGATCCCGGGGCCCTAAACCTAACCAGACCCGCGAGAGACACTGTACTGGGAGTGGAGGATACAGAGAGTGTGAGGCCCGGGGCCCGAACCCTAACCAGACCCGCGAGGGACACAGTCCTGGGAGAGGAGGATACAGAGAGTGTGAGGCCTGGTGCCCGGGGCCCTAACCCTAACCAGACCCGCGAGAGACACTGAACTGGGAGTGGAGGATACAGAGAGTGTGAGGCCCGGGGCCCTAACCCTAACCAGACCCGCGAGGGACACTGTGCTGGGAGTGGAGGACACAGAGAGTGTGAGGCCCGGAGCCCGAGGCCCTAACCAGACCCGTGAGGGACTCTGTACTGGGAGAGGAGTATACGGAGAGTGCGGAGCCCGTGGCCTAACCCTAACCAGATTCGTGAGGGACACTGTACTGGGAGCGGAGGATACAGAGAGTGTGAGGCCTGGAGCCCAGGGTCCTAACCCTAACCAGACCCGCGAGGGACACTGTACTGGGAGTGGAGGATACAGAGAGTGTGAGGCCTGGAGCCCGGGGCCTTAACCCTAACCAGACCCGCGAAGGATACTGTCCTGGGAGTGGAGGATACAGAGAGTGTGAGGCCTGGAGCCCTGGGCCTTAACCCTAACCAGACCCGTGAGGGACACTGTACTGGGAGCGGAGGATACAGAGAGTGTGAGGCCCGGGGCCCGTAGCCCTAACCCTAACCAGACCCGCGAAGGATAGTGTCCTGGGAGTGGAGGATACAGAGAGTGTGAGGCCTGGAGCCCGGGGCCTTAACCCTAACCAGACCCGTGAGGGACACTGTACTGGGAGCGGAGGATACAGAGAGTGTGAGGCCCGGAGCCCGGGGCCCTAAGCCTAACCAGACATGCGAGGGACACTGTACTGGGAGTGGAGGATACAGAGAGTGTGAGGCCCGGAGCCCTGGACACTAACCAGACCCGCGAGGGACACTGTACTGGGAGTGGAGGACACAGATAGTGTGAGGCCCGGGGCCTGGGGCCCTAACCCTAACCAGACCCGCGAGGGACACTGTACTGGGAGTGGAGGATACAGAGAGTGTGATGCCCTGCGCCCGGGGCCCTAACCCTAACCTGACCCGCGAGGGACACTGTACTGGGAGTGGAGGATACGGAGAGTGCGGAGCCCGGGGCATAACCCTAACCAGATTTGTGAGGGACACTGTACTGGGAGCGGAGGATACAGAGAGTGTGAGGCCCGGGGACCGGGGCCTAAACCTAACCAGACCCGCGAGAGACATTGTACTGGGAGTGGAGGATACAGAGAGTGTGAGGCCCGGGGCCCTAACCATAACCAGACCCGCGAGGGAAACTGTACTGGGAGTGGAGGATACAGAGAGTGTGAGGCCTGGAGCCCAAGGTTCCAACTAGATCAGCGAGGGACACTGTACTGGGAGTGGAGGATACAGAGAGTGTGATGCCCTGAGCCTGGGGCCCTAACCCTAACCAGACCCGCGAGGGAATCTGTACTGGGAGTGGAGGACACAGAGGGTGTGGGGCCCAGAGCCCGGGGCCCTAACCCTAACCAGACTCGTGAGAGACACTGTACTGGGAGCGGAGGATACAGAGAGTGTGAGGCCCGGGGCCCGGGGTCCTAAACCTAACAGACCCGCGAGGGACACTGTACTGGGAGCGGAGGATACAGAGAGTGTGAGGCCTGGAGCCCAGGTTCCTAACCTGATCCGCGAGGGACACTGTACTGGGAGTGGAGGATACAGAGAGTGTGAGGCCCTGAGCCCTAACCCTAACCAGACCCGCGAGGGACACTGTACTGGGAGTGGAGGATACAGAGAGTGTGAGGCCTGGAGCCCGGGGCCCTAACCCTCACCAGACCCACGAGGGACACTGTACTGGGTGTGGAGGATACAGAGAGTGTGAGGCCTGGAGCCCGGGGCCGTAACCCTAACCAGACCCGCGAGGGACACTGTACTGGGTGTGGAGGATACAGAGAGTGTGAGGCCCGGAGCCCGGGGCCCTAACCCTAACCAGACCCGCGAGGGACACAGTACTGGGAGCGGAGGATACAGAGTGTGTGAGGCCCAGTGCCCGGGGCCCTAACCCTAACCAGACCCGCGAGGGACACTGTACTGGATGTGGAGGATACAGAGAGTGTGAGGCCCGGGACCCTAACCCTAACCAGACCTGTGGCCATTGAAAGAAAATGTGCAGGATTGGCGTCACAGGATAGCGGGAAGCTGATTGGTTGGTGAGTAACTGATATTCAAGACTGTAGGTAAATATCTGAAGCTAAAATAAACATATTAATTTTGGGGAAAAGTATGACTTCTGGATTTAGAACTGAGAACTTAGAACAGTCCAGCACAGTACAGGCCCTTTGGCCCACGATGTTGTGCCGACAACTTATCCTAATTTAAGATTGTGAGAAACACCGCTCACTTGATAATAATAACCTGTTCTACACCCCTTCAATTTACTGCTGTCCATGTGTCTGTCCAAGAGTCGCTTAAATGTCCCGAATGACTCTGACTCCACCACCTCTGCTGGCCGTGCATTCCACACACCCACCACTCTCTGTGTAAAGAACCTCTGACATCTCCCCCATACCTTCCTCCAATCACCTTAAAATTATGTCCCCTCGTGACAGCCATTTCCACCCTGGGGAAAAGTCTCTGGCTATCCACTCTATCCATGCCTCTCATCACCTTGTACACCTCTATCCAGTCACCTCTCTGCCTTCTTCGCTCCAGTGAGAAAAGCCCTAGCTCCCTCAACCTTTCTTCAGAAGACCTGCCCTCCAGTCCAGGCAGCATCCTGGTAAATCTCCTCTGTACCCTCTCCAGGGCATCCACATCCTTCCTATAATGAGGCGATCAGAACTGGACACAATATTCCAAGTGTGGTCTAACTAGAGTTTTATAAAGCTGCAGCAAAACCTCGCGGCTCCTAAACTCAATCCCCCCGTTAATGAAAACCAACACACCATACGCCTTCTTAACAACCCTATCAACCTGGGTGGCAACTTTCAGGGATCTATGTACGTGGACCCCAAGATCCCTCTGCTCATCCACACTTCCAAGAATCCTGGGCGTCATTCTCTGACCCCCCGCCGGGTCGGAGAATGGCCGTTGGCCGCCGTAAATCCCGCCCCCGCCGAAGTCTCCGGTACCGGAGATTGGGCGGGGGCGGGAATCGGGCCGCGCCGGTTGGCGGGACCCCCCGCTCAATTCTCCGGCCCGGATGGGCCGAAGTTCCGCCCAGAAATTCCCTCTCCCGCCGGCGTAAATCAAAGCTGGTATTTACCGGCGGGACCAGGCGGCGTGGGCGGGCTCCGGGGTCCTGGGGGGGCTGCGGGGTGATCTGGCCCTGGGGGGGTGCCCCCACGGTGGCCTGGCCCGCGATCGGGGCCCACCGATCCGCGGGCGGGCCTGTGCCGTGGGGGCACACTTTCCCTTCCGCCTCCGCAACGGCCTCCACCATGGCAGAGGCGGAAGAGACTCTCCCCACTGCGCATGCGCGGGAAACTGTCGACGGCCGCTGACGCTCCCGCACATGCGCCGCATTTCCGCACCAGCTGGCGGGGCACCAAATGCCATTTCCGCCAGCTGGCGGGGCGGAAATCCCTCCGGCGCCGGCCTAGCCCCTCAATGTTGGGGCTCGGCCCCCAAAGATGCGGAGCATTCCGCACCTTTGGGCCGGCGCGATGCCCGTCTGATTGGCGCCGTTTTTGGCGCCAGTCGGCGGACATCGCGCCGTTGGGGGAGAATTTCGCCCCCTGTCTTTTACCCTGTATTCAGCATTCAAATTCGACCTTCCAAAATGAATCACTTCACATTTATCAAGGTTGAACTCCATCTGCCACTTCTCAGCCCAGCTCTGCATCCTGTCAATGTCCTGTTGTAACCTGCAACAACCCTCAACGCTATCTACAACTCCACCAACCTTCATGTCATCGGCAAACTTACTAACCCACCCTTCCACTTCCTCATCCAAGTTATTTATAAAAACCACAAAGAGCAGAGGTCCCAGAACAGATCCTTGCGGGACACCACTGGTCACCGACCTCCAGGTGGAATACTTTCCATCCACTACCACTCGCTGTCTTCTTTCGGCCAGCCAATTCTGTATCCAGACAGCCAAATTTCCCTGGATCCCATGAGGGAGGGGTGCGTGGAAACCATTGGCAGTTACAGATGTATAAATGCAGCTGGCCACGAGTACCGGGAGAAGGAGTTTAATGTAGAGAAGTGTGAGGTGATTCACTTTGGAAGGAATAACAGGAATGCGGAATATTTGGCTAATGGTAAAGTTCTTGAAAGTGTGGATGAGCAGAGGGATCTAGGTGTCCATGTACATAGATCCCTGAAAGTTGCCACCCAGGTTGATAGGGTTGTGAAGAAGGCCTATGGAGTGTTGGCCTTTATTGGTAGAGGGATTGAGTTCTGGAGTCAGGAGGTCATGTTGCAGCTGTACAGAACTCTGGTACGGCCGCATTTGGAGTATTGCGTCCAGTTTTGGTCACCGCATTATAGGAAGGACGTGGAGGCTTTGGAGCGAGTGCAGAGGAGATTTACCAGGATGTTGCCTGGTATGGAGGGAAAATCTTATGAGGAAAGGCTGACGGACTTGAGGTTGTTTTCGTTGGAGAGAAGAAGGTTAAGAGGAGACTTAATAGAGGCATACAAAATGATCAGGGGGTTGGATAGGGTGGACAGTGAGAGCCTTCTCCCGCGGATGGAAATGGCTGGCACGAGGGGACATAACTTTAAACTGAGGGGTAATAGATATAGGACAGAGGTCAGAGGTAGGTTCTTTACGCAAAGAGTAGTGAGGCCGTGGAATGCCCTACCTGCAACAGTAGTGAACTCACCAACATTAAGGGCATTTAAAAGTTTATTGGATAAACATATGGATGATAATGGCATAGTGTAGGTTAGATGGCTTTTGTTTCGGTGCAACATCGTGGGCCGAAGGGCCTGTACTGCGCTGTATTGTTCTATGTTCTATGTTCTATGTTAAGGAGGGAGTGGTGAGTTACTGGCACTGTGGACATATTGTTGGAAATAAAGTTACTTGTTGTCTCCCCTGTGGTTGTCCCCCTCTCGAACAGCTATACCCCTTTGGATACTGTCGGGGGGGGATAGCCTATCAGGGGAAAACAGCAGCAGCCAGAGCAGTGGCACCACGGCTCTGATGTTCAGAAGGGAGGGTCAAAGCGCAGAAGAGCAATAGTAATAGGGGACTCTATAGTCAGGGGCACAGATAGGCGCTTCTGTGGACGTGAAAGAGACTCCAGGATGGTATGTTGCCTCCCTGGTGCCAGGGTCCAGGATGTCTCCGAACGGGTAGAGGGCATCCTGAAGGGGGAGGGCAAACAGGCAGAGGTCGTTGTACATATTGGTACTAACGACATAGGCAGGAAGGGGCATGAGGTCCTGCAGCAGGAGTTCAGGGAGATAGGCAGAAAGTTAAAAGACAGGACCTCGAGGGTTGTAATCTCGGGATTACTCCCTGTGCCACGTGCCAGTGAGGCTAGAAATAGGAAGATAGAGCAGCTAAACACGTGGCTAAACAGCTGGTGTAGGACGGAGTGTTTCCATTATCTGGACCACTGGGAGCTCTTCCGGGGCAGGTGTGACCGATATAAGAAGGACGGGTTGCATCTAAACCAGAGAGGCATAAATATCCTGGCCGCGAGGTTTGCTAGTGTCACACGGGAGGGTTTAAACTAGTATGGCAGGGGGGTGGGCACGGGAGCAAGAGGTCAGAAGGTGAGAGCATTGAGGGAGAACTAGGGAATAGGGACAGTGTGGCTCTGAGGCAGAGCAGACAGGGAGAAGTTGCTGAACACAGCGGGTCTGGTGGCCTGAAGTGCATATGTTTTAATGCAAGAAGTATTACGGGTAAGGCAGATGAACTTAGAGCTTGGATTAGTACTTGGAACTATGACGTTGTTGCCATTACAGAGACCTGGTTGAGGGAAGGGCAGGATTGGCAGCTAAACGTTCCAGGATTTAGATGTTTCAGGCGGGATAGAGGGGGATGTAAAAGGGGTGGCGGAGTTGCGCTTCTTGTTCGGGAGAATATCACAGCTGTACTGCGGGAGGACACCTCAGAGGGCAGTGAGGCTATATGGGTAGAGATCAGGAATAAGAAGGGTGCAGTCACAATGTTGGGGGTTTACTACAGGCCTCCCAACAGCCAGCGGGAGATAGAGGAGCAGATAGGTAGACAGATTTTGGAAAAGAGTAAAAACAACAGGGTTGTGGTGATGGGAGACTTCAACTTCCCCAATATTGACTGGGACTCACTTAGTGCCAGGGGCTTAGACGGGGCGGAGTTTGTAAGGAGCATCCAGGAGGGCTTCTTAAAACAATATGTAGACAGTCCAACTAGGGAAGGGGCGGTACTGGACCTGGTATTGGGGAATGAGCCCGGCCAGGTGGTAGATGTTTCAGTAGGGGAGCATTTCGGTAACAGTGACCACAATTCAGTAAGTTTTAAAGTACTGGTGGACAAGGATAAGAGTGGTCCTAGGATGAATGTGCTAAATTGGGGGAAGGCTAATTATAACAATATTAGGCGGGAACTGAAGAACCTAGATTGGGGGCGGATGTTTGGGGGCAAATCAACATCTGACATGTGGGAGGCTTTCAAGTGGCAGTTGAAAGGAATTCAGGACCGGCATGTTCCTGTGAGGAAGAAGGATAAATACGGCAATTTTCGTGAACCTTGGATGACGAGAGATATTGTAGGCCTCGTCAAAAAGAAAAAGGAGGCATTTGTCAGGGCTAAAAGGCTGGGAACAGACGAAGCCTGCGTGGAATATAAGGAAAGTAGGAAGGAACTTAAGCAAGGAGTCAGGAGGGCTAGAAGGGGTCACGAAAAGTCATTGGCAAATAGGGTTAAGGAAAATCCCAAGGCTTTTTACACGTACATAAAAAGCAAGAGGGTAGCCAGGGAAAGGGTTGGCCCACTGAAGGATAGGCAAGGGAATCTATGTGTGGAGCCAGAGGAAATAGGTGTGGTACTAAATGAATACTTTGCATCAGTATTCACCAAAGAGAAGGAATTGGTAGATGTTGAGTCTGGAGAAGGGGGTGTAGATAGCCTGGGTCACATTGAGATCCAAAAAGACGAGGTGTTGGGTGTCTTAAAAAATATTAAGGTAGATAAGTCCCCAGGGCCTGATGGGATCTACCCCAGAATACTGAAGGAGGCTGGAGAGGAAATTGCTGAGGCCTTGACAGAAATCTTTGGATCCTCACTGTCTTCAGGGGATGTCCCGGAGGACTGGAGAATAGCCAATGTTGTTCGTCTGTTTAAGAAGGGTAGCAAGGATAATCCCGGGAACTACAGGCCGGTGAGCCTTACTTCAGTGGTAGGGAAATTACTGGAGAGAATTCTTCGAGACAGGATCTACTCCCATTTGGAAGCAAATGGACGTATTAGTGAGAGGCAGCATGGTTTTATGAAGGGGAGGTCGTGTCTCACTAGAGTTTTTTGAGGTCACAAAGATGATTAACGCAGGTAGGGTTGTCTATATGGACTTCAGTAAGGCCTTTGACAAGGTCCCTCATGGTAGACTAGTACAAAAGGTGAAGTCACACGGGATCAGGGGTGAGCTGGCAAGGTGGATACAGAACTGGCTAGGTCATAGAAGGCAGAGAGTAGCAATGGAAGGATGCTTTTCTAATTGGAGGGCTGTGACCAGTGGTGTTCCACAGGGATCAGTGCTGGGACCTTTGCTCTTTGTAGTATATATAAATGATTTGGAGGAAAATGTAACTGGTCTGATTAGTAAGTTTGCAGACGACACAAAGGTTGGTGGAATTGCGGTTAGCGATGAGGACTGTCAGAGGATACAGCAGGATTTAGATTGTTTGGAGACTTGGGCGGAGAGATGGCAGATGGAGTTTAATCCGGACAAATGTGAGGTAATGCATTTTGGAAGGTCTAATGCAGGTAGGGAATATACAGTGAATGGTAGAACCCTCAAGAGTATTGAAAGTCAGAGAGATCTAGGAGTACAGGTCCACAGGTCATTGAAAGGGGCAACACAGGTGGAGAAGGTAGTCAAGAAGGCATACGGCATGCTTGCCCTCATTGGCTGGGGCATTGAGTATAAGAATTGGCAAGTCACGTTGCAGCTGTATAGAACCTGAGTTAGGCCACACTTGGAGTATAGTGTTCAATTCTGGTCGCCACACTACCAGAAGGATGTGAAGGCTTTAGAGAGGGTGCAGAAGAGATTTACCAGAATGTTGCCTGGTATGGAGGGCATTAGCTATGAGGAGCGGTTGAATAAACTCGGTTTGTTCTCACTGGAACGAAGGAGGTTGAGGGGCGACCTGATAGAGGTCTACAAAATTATGAGGGGCATAGACAGAGTGGATAGTCAGAGGCTTTTCCCCGGGGTAGAGGGGTCAATTACTAGGGGGCAAAGGTTTCAGCTGAGAGGGGCAAGGTTTAGAGTAGATGTACGAGGCAAGTTTTTTACGCAGAGGGTAGTGGGTGCCTGGAACTCGCTGCCGGAGGAGGCGGTGGAAGCAGGGACGATAGTGACATTTAAGGGGCATCTTGACAAATACATGAATAGGATGGGAATAGAGGGATACGGACCCAGGAAGTGTAGAAGATTGTAGTTTAGTCGGGCAGCATGGTCGGCACGGGCTTGGAGGGCCGAAGGGCCTGTTCCTGTGCTGTACATTTCTTTGTTCTTTGTTCTTTTGACTACAAAGGATTGCTGGATTCTTCGTGGTCTACTTTCCGTCAGGTAAAACTCTACGACTCCATCACTCTACGTTTGACTGACCTTTTCGAAGATCCTCCTTGACTACAATAATCTCCAAATGGACATTAGAGAGGGAGGGGCGGTCTCCAGGGGCGGGGCCCAGTCTCCAGGGGAGGGGCCCAGTCTCTGGGGGAGGGGCATCTGTCTCCAGGGGAGCAGTCCCGTCTCCAGGGGAGGAGTCCGGTCTCCAGGGTAGCGGTCTGTCTCAAGGGGAGAGGCCCAGTCTCTGGGGCAGGGGAACCTGTCTCCAGGGAAGGAGTCCCGTCTCCGGGGAGGGGCACCTGGCTCCGGGGGAGGAGTCCGGTCTCCAGGGGAGGGGACTGTCTCTAGGGGAGGGTCCAGGTCTCTGGGGGAGGGGAACCTGTCTCCAGGGGAGGAGTCCCATCACCAGGGGAGGAGTCCGGTCTCCAGGGGAGTGGTCCAGTCTCTGGAGGAGGGGCACCTGTCCCCAGGGGAGGCGTCTGTCTCCAGGGGAAGGGTCTGTCTCTGGGGGAGGGGCCCAGTCTCTGGGGGAGGGGCCCAGTCTCTGGGGGAGGGGCCCAGTCTCTGGGGGAGGGGCGCAGTCTCTGGGGGAGGGGCGTCTGTCTCCAGGAGAGGAGTCTGGTCTCCAGGGGAGGAGTCTGTCTCCAGGGGAGGGGCCCAGTTTCTGGGGGAGGTCACCTGTCTCCGGGGGAGGGGTCTGGTCTCCAGGGGAGGAGTTTGTCTCCAGGGGAGGGGCCCAGTCAGTGATGGAGGGCCACCTGTCTCTGGGGGAGGAGTCCAGTCTCCAGGGGTGGGGTCTGTCTGCAGGGGAGGAGCCCAGTCACTGGGGGAGGGCACCTACCTCCGGTAGAGGGGTCCGGTCTCCAGGGGCGTGGTCTGTCTCCAGGAGAGGGGCCCGGTCTCCAGGATAGGAGTCCGGTCTCCAGGGGAGGGGTCTGTCTCCAGGGGAGGGGCCCAGTCTCTGGGGGAGGGTACCTGTCACTAGGGGTGGGGTCTGTCTCGAGGGGAGGGGTCCGTCTCCAGGGGAGGGGTCCGTCTCCAGGGGAGGGGTCCGTCTCCAGGGAAGGGTCCCAGTCTCTGGGGGAGGGGCACCTGTCTCCGGGGGAGGAGTCCGGTCTCCAGGGGAGGGGTCTGTCTCCAGGGGAGGGGTCTGTCTCCAGGGGAGGGGTCCGTCTCCAGGGGAGGGGTCTGTCTCCAGGGGAGGGGTCTGTCTCCAGGGGAGGGGTCCGTCTCCAGGGGAGGGTCCCAGTCTCTGGGGGAGGGGCACCTGTCTCCGGGGGAGGAGTCCGGTCTCCAAGGGAGGGGTCTGTCTCCAGGGGAGGGGCCTGTCTACAGAGGAGGGGCCCAGTCTCAAGGGGAGAGGACCCTGTCACCGGGGGAGGAGTCCGCATCCAGGGGAGGGGTCTGTCCCCAGGGGAGGGGCCCAGTCTCTGGGGGATGGGAACCTGTCTGCAGGGGGAGGGGTCCAGTCTGCAGGGGAGGGGTCTGTCACCAAGGGAGGAGTCCTGTCCCCAGGGGAGGAGCCCAGTCTCTCGGGGTGGGGCACCTGTCTCCAGGGGAAGGAATCCAGTCTCCAGGGGTGGGGTCTGTCTCCAGGGGAGGGGCCCAGTCTCTGGGGGAGGGGCACCTGTCTCTGGGGGAGGAGTCTGGTTTCCAGGGGCAGGGTCTGTCTCCAGGAGAAGGGCTCAGTCTCTGGGAGAGGGGAATCTGTCTGGGGGGAGGAGTTTGGTCTCCAGGGGAGGGGTCAGACTCCAGGGGAGGGGCCCAGTCTCTGGGGGAGGGGAGACTGTCTCTGGGGGAGGGGCGACTGTCTCCAGGGGAGGAGTCCTGTCTCCAGGGGCGGGGTCTGTCTCCAAGGGAGGAGTCGTGTCCCCAGGGGAGGGGCCTGTCTCTGGGGCAGGGGTCTGTCTCCAGGGGAGTGGTCTGTCTCCAGGGGAGGGGCCTGTCTCCAGGGGAGGGGCCTCTCTCCAGGGGAGGGTTCTGTCTCCAGGGGAGGGATCTATCTCCAGGTGAGGTGCCCGGTCTCCAGGTGAGGTGCCCGGTCTCCAGGGGAGGGGCCCGCTTTCCAGGGAAGGGGCCCGCTCTTCAGGGGAGGGGCCCGGTCTTCAGGGGAGGGGCCCGCTTTCCAGGGAAGGGGCCCGCTCTTCAGGGGAGGGGCCCGGTCTTCAGGGGTGGGGCCCGTTCTCCAGTGGAAGCCACCTATCTCCAGGGGAGGGGTACAGTCTCCAGGGGAGTGGCCTGTTTAGAACATAGATAGAACATAGAACAATACAGCGCAGTACAGGCCCTTCGGCCCACGATGTTGCACCGAAACAAAAGCCATCTAACCTACACTATGCCATTATCATCCATATGTTTATCCAATAAACTTTTAAATGCCCTCAATGTTGGCGAGTACACTACTGTAGCAGGTAGGGCATTCCACGGCCTCACTACTCTTTGCGTAAAGAACCTACCTCTGACCTCTGTCCTATATCTATTACCCCTCAGTTTAAAGTTATGTCCCCTCGTGCCAGCCATTTCCATCCGCGGGAGAAGGCTCTCACTGTCCACCCTATCCAACCCCCTGATCAATTTGTATGCCTCTATTAAGTCTCCTCTTAACCTTCTTCTCTCCAACGAAAACAACCTCAAGTCCATCAGCCTTTCCTCATAAGATTTTCCCTCCATACCAGGCAACATCCTGGTAAATCTCCTCTGCACCCGTTCCAAAGCCTCCATGTCCTTCCTATAATGCGGTGACCAGAACTGTACGCAATACTCCAAATGCGGCCGTACCAGAGTTCTGTACAGCTGCAACATGACCTCCCGACTCCGGAACTCAATCCCTCTACCAATAAAGGCCAACACTCCATAGGCCTTCACACAATTTCCCATCCCTGTCCTTGACTGGTCCTACTCTTTCCCTAGTCATTCGCTTATTCCTGACATACCTATAGAAAGCTTTTGGGTTTTCCTTGATCCTAACTGCCAAATACTTCTCATGTCCACTCCTTGCTCGTCTTAGCTCTCTCTTTAGATCCTTCCTCGCTACCTTGTAAACTATCCATCGCCCCAACTGAAACTTCACACTTCATCTTCACATAGGCCTCCTTCTTCCTCTTAACAAGAGATTCCACTTCTTTGGTAAACCACGGTTCCCTCGCTCGGCACCTTCCTCCCTGCCTGACCGGTACATACTTATCAAGAACACGCAGTAGCTGATCCTTGAACAAGCCCCACTTATCCAGTGTGCCCAACACTTGCAGCCTACTTCTCCACCTTATCCCCCCCCAAGTCACGTCTAATGGCATCATAATTGCCCTTCCCCCAGCTATAACTCTTGCCCTGCGGTGTATACTTATCCCTTTCCATCATTAACGTAAACGTCACCGAATTGTGGTCACTGTCCCCAAAGTGCTCTCCTACCTCCAAATCCAACACCTGGCCTGGTTCATTACCCAAAACCAAATCCAACGTGGCCTCGCCTCTTGTTGGCCTGTCAACATATTGTTTCAGGAGCATATGTTTGCACACACTGTACAAAAAACGACCCATCTATTGTACTCGAACTATATATTTTCCAGTCAATATTTGGAAAGTTAAAGTCTCCCATAATAACTACCCTGTTACTTTCGCTCTTATCCAGGATCATCTTCGCCATCCTTTCCTCTACATCCCTAGAACTATTAGGAGGCCTATAAAAAACTCCCAACAGGGTGACCTCTCCTTTCCTGTTTCTAACTTCAGCCCATACTACCTCGGAAGAAGAGTCCCCATCTAGCATCCTCTCCGCCACCGTAATACTGCTCTTGACTAGCAGCGCCACACCTCCCCCTCTTTTGCCTCCTTCTCTGAGCTTACTAAAACACCTAAACCCCGGAACCTGCAACATCCATTCCTGTCCCTGCTCTATCCATGTCTCCGAAATGGCCACAACATCGAAGTCCCAGGTACCAAGCCATGCTGCCAGTTCCCCTACCTTGTTTCGTATACTCCTGGCATTGAAGTAGACACACTTCAAACCACCTACCTGAACACTGGCCCCCTCCTGCGATGTCAAATCTGTGCTCATGACCTCTATACTCTCATTCTCCCTTACCCTAAAACTACAATCCAGGTTCCCATGCCCCTGCTGCATTAGTTTAAACCCCCCCAAAGAGCACTAACAAATCTCCCCCCCAGGATATTTGTGCCCCTCAGGTTCAGATGTAGACCATCCTGTCTGTAGAGGTCCCACCTTCCCCAGAAAGAGCCCCAGTTATCCAGAAATCTGAATCCCTCCCGCCTGCACCATCCCTCTAGCCACGTGTTTAAATGCTCTCTCTCCCTATTCCTCATCTCACTATCACGTGGCACGGGCAACAACCCAGAGATAACAACTCTGTTTGTTCTAGTTCTGAGCTTCCATACTAGCTCCCTGAAAGCCTGCCTGACATCCTTGTCCCCTTTCCTACCTATGTCGTTAGTGCCAATGTGGACCACGACTTGGGGCTGCTCCCCCTCCCCCTTAAGGACCCGGAAAACACGATCCGAGACATCACGTACCCTTGCACCTGGGAGGCAACATACCAAACGTGAGTCTCTCACGCTCCCACAAAATCTCCTATCTGTGCCCCTGACTATTGAGTCCCCAATTACTAATGCTCTGCTCCTCTCCCCCCTTCCCTTCTGAGCAACAGGGACAGACTCCGTGCCAGAGGCCCGTACCCCATGGCTTACCCCTGGTAAGTCCCCCCCCCACAAGTATCCAAAGCGGTATACTTGTTTCTCAGGGGAACGACCGCAGGGGATCCCTGCACTGACTGCTTTTTCCCAGTCCCTCTTACAGTTACCCACCTATCTCCAATCTTTGGTGTAACTAATTCCCTGAAGCTGCTATCTATGACCCCTTCTGCCTCCCGAATGATCCGAAGTTCTTCCAACTCCAGCTCCAGTTCCCTAACTCGGTCTTGGAGGAGCTGGAGATGGCAGCACTTCCTGCAGGTAAAATCAGCAGGGACACTAACTGCATCCCTCACCTCAAACATCCTGCAGGAGGAACATTGCACTCCCTTCCCTGCCATTCCTCTAACTTTCTACCAAGATCTGGCTAACAACTAAATTAAATTTTTATAAAAAATAATAATAATATAATAAAATATGGTACTTACCTCAGACCAATGGGTTTTATTATTAGGTTAGAGGAGGAGGGCGGGTGGGAGACACTACACGTGTAGTGTCTCGGGTTTCCTCTCCACCAGAATTTATTGGGGAGGGTCTTCCCAGACGTCCGCGGGTCCATGTCCTTTCCCGCCTAAAACACTAATTAAAAAAAAAGAAAAATTCTCAGCTCCTGCTGAAATTGAGTAACCAGCCAGCTCCACTCCCGCCGAAATCGACTGGCCTGCCCCTGCAAAGACAAGTGCTTTTAAAGGACAGACTTACCTCCCAGCAGCCACTTCCGCACTGCTCCCGCTGAAACTGACTCACCAGCTGTTCTCCCGCCGAAATCGACTGGCCTGCCCCTGCAAAGACAAGTGCTTTTAAAGGACAGACTTACCTCCCAGCAACCACTTCCGCACTGCTCCCGCTGAAACTGACTCACCAGCTGTTTCTGAAGCAAGGGCTGTTGTCCAGGGGAGGGGCCTGTCTCTGGGGGAGGGGACCAGTCTCCAGGGGAGGGGCCTGTCTCTGGGGCAGGGGCTGTTGTCCAGGGGAGGGGCTGGTCTAACGGGGGTGGAGGTGAACCCTGACACTTTGGACTCTAACCTGAGGTTCTCTTCTCTTGCAGACCTGGACGAGCCTGTGCTGACCGTTCACCAGAGCGTCAGTGATGTGCGAGGGGAGAATTACTACCGCGAGCGGACAGTCTTCCTGCGCTGCACCGTCAACTCCAACCCACCCGCACATTTCAGCTGGAAACGTGGCTCACAGATGGTCATCCAGAAACAGGACGACGGCGTGGATATCTACGAACCACTTTACACACAGGTCAGATTCACCAGCACTGCAGCACTCCCTCAGTACTGACCCTCTGACAGTGCGGCACTCCCTCAGTACTGACCCTCTGATAGTGCGGCACTCCCTCAGTACTGACCCTCTGACAGTGCAGCACTCCCACAGTACTGACCCTCTGACAGTGCGGCGCTCCCTCAGTACTGACCCTCTGACAGTGCAGCACTCCCTCAGTACTGACCCTCTGACAGTGCGGCGCTCCCTCAGTACTGACCCTCTGACAGTGCAGCACTCCCTCAGTACTGACCATCGGACAGTGCGGCGCTCCCTCAGTACTGACCCTCTGATAGTGCGGCACTCCCTCAGTACTGACCCTCTGACAGTGCAGCACTCCCACAGTACTGACCCTCTGACAGTGCAGCACTCCCTCAGTACTGACCATCGGACAGTGCCGCACTCCCTCAGTGCTGACCCTCTGACAGTGCAGCACTCCCTCAGTACTGACCCTCTGATAGTGCGGCACTCCCTCAGTACTGACCCTCTGACAGTGCAGCACTCCCACAGTACTGACCCTCTGACAGTGCAGCACTCCCTCAGTACTGACCATCGGACAGTGCAGCACTCCCTCAGTACTGACCCTCTGACAGTGCAGCACTCCCTCAGTACTGACCCTCTGATAGTGCCGCACTCCCTCAGTGCTGACCCTCTGACAGTGCAGCACTCCCTCAGTACTGACCCTCTGATAGTGCCGCACTCCCTCAGTGCTGACCCTCTGACAGTGCAGCACTCCCTCAGTACTGACCCTCTGACAGTGCGGCACTCCCTCAGTACTGACCCTCTGACAGTGCAGCACTCCCTCAGTACTGACCCTCTGACAGTGCGGCACTCCCTCAGTACTGACCCTCTGACAGTGCGGCACTCCATCAGTACTGACCCTCTGACAGTGCAGCACTCCCTCAGTACTGACCCTCTGACAGTGCAGCACTCACTCAGTACTGACCCTCTGACAGTGCGGCACTCCCTCAGTACTGACCCTCTGACAGTGCAGCACTCCCTCAGTACTGACCCTCTGACAGTGCGGCACTCCCTCAGTACTGACCCTCTGACAGTGCAGCACTCACTCAGTACTGACCCTCTGACAGTGCAGCACTCCCTCAGTACTGACCCTCTGACAGTGCAGCACTCCCTCAGTACTGACCCTCTGACAGTGCGGCACTCCCTCAGTACTGACCCTGAAAGTGTGGCACACCCTCAGTACTGACCCTCTGACAGTGCGGCACTCCCTCAGTACTGACCCTCTGACAGTGCGGTGCTCCCTCAGTACTGACCCTCTCACAGTGCGGCACTCCCTCAGTACTGACCCACTGACAGTGCAGCACTCCCTCAGTACTGACCCTCTGACAGTGCGGCGCTCCCTCAGTACTGACCACCTGACAGTGCGGCGCTCCCTCAGTACTGACCCTCTGACAGTGCGGCACTCCCTCAGTACTGACCCTCTGACAGTGCAGCACTCCCTCAGTACTGACCCTCTGACAGTGCGGCACTCTCTCAGTACTGACCCTCTGACAGTGCGGCACTCCCTCAGTACTGACCCTCTGACAGTGCAGCACTCCCTCAGTACTGACCACCTGACAGTGCAGCACTCACTCAGTACTGACCCTCTGACAGTGCGGCACTCCCTCAGTACTGACCCTCTGACAGTGCGGCACTCCCTCAGTACTGACCCTCTGACAGTGCGGCACCCCCTCAGTACTGACCCTCCGACAGTGCGGCACTCCCTCAGTACTGACCCTCTGACAGTGCAGCACTCCCTCAGTACTGACCCTCTGACAGTGCGGCACTCCCTCAGTACTGACCCTCTGACAGTGCGGCGCTCCCTCAGTACTGACCCTCTGACAGTGCGGCACTCCCTCAGTACTGACCCTCTGACAGTGCGGCACTCCCTCAGTACTGACCCTCTGACAGTGCAGCACTCCCTCAGTACTGACCCTCTGACAGTGCGGCACTCCCTCAGTACTGACCCTCTGACAGTGCAGCACTCCCTCAGTACTGACCCTCTGACAGTGCAGCACTCCCTCAGTACTGACCCTCTGACAATGCAGCACTCCCTCTGTACTGACCCTCTGACAGTGCAGCACTCCCTCAGTACTGACCCTCTGTCAGTGCTGCACTCTCTCAGTACTGACCCTCTGACAGTGCGGCACTCCCTCAGTACTGACCCTCTGACAGTGCAGCATTCCCTCAGTGCTGACCCTCTGACAGTACGGCACTCCCTCAGTACTGACCCTCTGACAGTGCAGCACTCCCTCAGTACTGAGCCTCTGAAAGTGCGGCACTCCCTCAGTACTGACCCTCTGACAGTGCAGCACTCCCTCAGTACTAACCCTCTGAAAGTGCGGCACTCTCTCAGTTGTGACCCTCTGACAGTGCGGCACTCACAGTACTGACCCTCTGACAGTGCAGCATTCCCTCAGTGCTGACCCTCTGACAGTACGGCACTCCCTCAGTACTGACCCTCTGACAGTGCTGCACTCCCTCAGTACTGACCCTCTGACAGTGCAGCACTCCCTCAGTACTGACCCTCTGACAGTGCGGCGCTCCCTCAGTACTGACCCTCTGACAGTGCGGCACACCCTCAGCACTGACCCTCTGACAGTGCTGCACTCCCTCAGTACTGACCCTCTGACAGTGCAACACTCTCTCAGTACTGACCCTCTGACAGTGCGGCGCTCCCTCAGTACTGACCCTCTGACAGTGCGTCACTCCCTCAGTACTGACCCTCTGACAGTGCGGCACTCCCTCAGTACTGACCCTCTGACAGTGCGGCGCTCCCACAGTACTGACCCTCTGACAGTGCGGCACTCCCTCAGTACTGACCCTCTGACAGTGCGGCGCTCCCTCAGTACTGACCCTCTGACAGTGCGGCATTCCCTCAGTGGAGAAGGTAGTCAAGAAGGCATACGGCATGCTTGCATTCATTGGCCGGGGCATTGAGTATAAGAATTGGCAAGTCATGTTGCAGCTGTATAGAACATAGAACATAGAACATTACAGCGCAGTACAGCCCCTTCGACTCTCGATGTTGCGCCGACCTGTGAAACCACTCTAAAGCCCATCGACACTATTCCCTTATCGTCCATATGTCTATCCAATGACCATTTGAATATCCTTAGTGTTGGCGAGTCCACTACTGTTGCAGGCAGGGCATTCCACGCCCTTACTACTCTCTGAGTAAAGAACCTACCTCTGACATCTGTCTTATATCTATCTCCCCTCAATTTAAAGCTATGTCCCCTCGTGCTAGACATCACCATCCGAGGAAAAAGGCTCTCACTGTCCACCCTATCCAATCCTCTGATCATCTTGTATGCCTCAATTAAGTCACCTCTTAACTTTTTCTTCTCTCTAACGAAAATAGCCTCAAGTCCATCAGCCTTTCCTCATAAGATCTTCCCACCATACCAGGCAACATCCTGGTAAATCTCCTCTGCACCCTTTCCAATGCTTCCACATCCTTCCTATAATGCGGCGACCAGAATTGCACGCAATACTCCAAATGCGGCCGCACCAGAGTTTTGTACAGCTGCATCATGACCTCATGGCTCCGAAACTCAATCCCTCTACCAATAAAAGCTAACACACCGTACGCCTTCTTAACAACCCTCTCAACCTGGGTGGCAACTTTCAGGGATCTATGTACATGGACACCGAGAGCTCTCTGCTCATCCACACTGCCAAGAATCTTACCATTAGACCAGTACTCTGTCTTCCTGTTATTCCTTCCAAAATGAATCACCTCACACTTTTCTGCATTAAACTCCATTTGCCACCTCTCAGCCCAGCGCTGCAGCTTATCTATGTCCCTCTGTAACTTGTAACATCCTTCCGCACTGTCCACAACTCCACCGACTTTAGTGTCATCTGCAAATTTACTCACCCATCCTTCTACGCCCTCCTCCAGGTCATTTATAAAAATGACAAACAGCAGTGGCCCCAAAACAGATCCTTGTGGTACACCACTAGTAACTGGACTCCAGTCTGAACACTTCCCATCAACCACCACTCTTTGTCTTCTTCCAGCTAGCCAATTTCTGATCCAAACTGCTAAATCTCCCTGAATCCCATGCCTCCGTAATTTCTGTAGTAGCCTACCATGGGGAACCTTATCAAACGCTTTACTGAAATCCATATACTCCACATCAACTGCTTTACCCTCATCCACCTGATTGGTCACCTTCTCAAAGAACTCAATAAGGTTTGTGAGGCACGACCTACCCTTCACAAAACCGTGTTGACTATCTCTAATCAAATTATTCCTTTCCAGATGATTATACATCCTATCTCTTATAAACCTTTGCAAGATTTTGCCCACAACAGAAGTAAGGCTCACTGGTCTTTAGTTACCGGGGTTGTCTCTACTCCCCTTTTTGAACAAGGGGACAACATTTGATATCCTCCTGTCTTCTGGCACTATTCCTGTCGACAAAGATGACTTAAAGATCAAAGCCAAAGGCTCAACAATCTCCTCCCTGGCTTCCCAGAGAATCCTAGGATAAATCCCATCCGGCCCAGGGGACTTATCTATTTTCACCCTTTCCAGAATTGTTAACACCTCCTCCTTATGAACCTCAAGCCCTTCTAGTCTAGTAGCCTGAATCCCAGTATTCTCCTCGACAACATTGTGTTTTTCCTGTGTGAATACTGGCGAAAAATATTCATTTAGCACCTCTCCTATCTCCTCGGACTCCACGCACAACTTCCCACGACTGTCCTTGACTGGCCCTACTCTTACCCAAGTCATTCTTTTATTCCTGACATATCTATAGAAAGCTTTAGGGTTATCCTTGATCCTACCTGCCAAAGTCTTCTCATGTCCCCTCCTGGCTCTTCTTAGCTCTCTCTTTTGGTCCTTCCTAGCTAACCTGTAACTCTCGAATGCCTTAACTGAACTTTCATGTCTCATCTTTACATAAGTCTCCTTCTTCCTCTTGACAAGTGTTTCGACTGCCTTAGTAAACCACGGTTCCCTCGCTCGACCACTTCCTCCCTGCCTGACAGGTACATACTTATCAAGGACACACTTGGAGCAGAGTGTTCAATTCTGGTCGCCACACTACCAGAAGGATGTGGAGGCTTTAGAGAGGGTGCAGAAGAGATTTACCAGGATGTTGCCTGGTATGGAGGGTATTAGGTATGAGGAGAGATTGAATAAACTGGGATTGTTCTCCCTAGAGAGATGGAGGCTGAGGGGCAAACTGATAGAAGTTTATAAAATTATTAATTAAGGCAGCACGGTAGCACAAGTGGTTAGCACTGTGGCTTCACAGCACCACTGTGTCAGGTTCGATTCCCCGCTGGGTCACTGTCTGTGCGGAGTCTGCACATCCTCCCCGTGAGTGCGTGGGTTTCCTCCGGGTGCTCCGGTTTCCTCCCACAGTCCAAAGACGTGCAGGTTAGGTGGATTGGCCATGATAAATTGTCCCTTAGTGTCCAAAAAGGTTAGGAGGGGTTACTGGGGATAGGGTGGAAGTGAGGGCTGAAGTGGGTCGGTGCAGACTCGATGGGCTGAATGGCCTCCTTCGGCACTGCTGCTCTATGTTCTATTAGGAGTATGGATAGGGTGAATATTTGGAAGCTTTTTCCCAGGGCGGAAATGACAATTACAAGGGGGCACAAGTTGACGGTGAGGGGGGAAAGGTTCAGTGGAGATGTGCGGGGGGAGTTTTTTTACACAGAGGGTGGTGGTGGCCTGGAATGCACGGCCTAGTGAGGTGGTTGATGCAGATACGTTAGCGACCGTTAATACTTATCTGGACAGGTACATGAACAGACGGGGTATAGAAGGATACAGGCGGTTGGTCTAGATAGGACACGTGATCGGCGCAGGCTGGGAGGGCCGAAGGGCCTGTTCCTGTGCTGTATTGTTCTTTGTTCTTTAGTTCTACATTCCACTCACAAGCTCCCCTGAGGAATTACACCACGCGATCCACCATGTCAGGAAAACATCGATAAATACCAGAAGTGATCTGTGCCCGTTTGATTCCCAGCCCAGGGGACTGGGGAATCACAGAGGGCCCGGAATAGGGTGCTGGGCCCAATAATAGGGGGCAAATGAGTCATTAAGACCCAATAGCATTCACTCACACCCACCCGCTGGCACGTGGTCATAAACCTGGAACCTGGCACCAGCAGGGGGGGTCGGAGTATCGCATTTGGCACTGAGCCCAATTTTCCCCAGACACACGATTTTCATTGGGACTCGCACTTCGGGCGTCGAGGGACAGAGAATACATAAGAACATAAGAACTAGGAGCAGGAGTCGGCCATCTGGCCCCTCGAGCCTGCTCCGCCATTCAATGAGATCATGGCTGATCTTTTGTGGACTCAGCTCCACTTTCCGGCCCGAACACCATAACCCTTAATCCCTTTATTCTTCAAAAAACTATCTATCTTCATCTTAAAAACATTTAATGAAGGAGCCTCTACTGCTTCACTGGGCAAGGAATTCCATAGATTCACAACCCTTTGGGTGAAGAAATTAGAACATAGAACATAGAACATAGAACAATACAGCGCAGTACAGGCCCTTCGGCCCACGATGTTGCACCGAAACAAAAGCCATCTAACCTACACTATGCCATTATCATCCATATGTTTATCCAATAAACTTTTAAATGCCCTCAATGTTGGCGAGTTCACTACTGTAGCAGGTAGGGCATTCCACGGCCTCACCACTCTTTGCGTAAAGAACCTACCTCTGACCTCTGTCCTATATCTATTACCCCTCAGTTTAAAGTTATGTCCCCTCGTGCCAGCCATATCCATCCGCGGGAGAAGGCTCTCACTGTCCACCCTATCCAACCCCCTGATCATTTTGTATGCCTCTATTAAGTCTCCTCTTAGCCTTCTTCTCTCCAACGAAAACAACCTCAAGTCCGTCAGCCTTTCCTCATAAGATTTTCCCTCCATACCAGGCAACATCCTGGTAAATCTCCTCTGCACCCGCTCCAAAGCCTCCACGTCCTTCCTATAATGCGGTGACCAGAACTGTACGCAATACTCCAAATGCGGCCGGACCAGAGTTCTGTACAGCTGCAACATGACCTCTCGACTCCGGAACTCAATCCCTCTACCAATAAAGGCCAACACTCCATAGGCCTTCTTCACAACCCTATCAACCTGGGTGGCAACTTTCAGGGATCTATGTACATGGACACCTAGATCCCTCTGCTCAGCCACACTTTCAAGAACTTTACCATTAGCCAAATATTCCGCATTCCTGTTATTCCTTCCAAAGTGAATCACCTCACACTTCTCTACATTAAACTCCATTTGCCACCTCTCAGCCCAGCTCTGCAGCTTATCTATATCCCTCTGTAACCTGCTACATCCTTCCACACTATCGACAACACCACCGACTTTAGTATCATCTGCAAATTTACTCACCCACCCTTCTGTGCCTTCCTCTAGGTCATTGATAAAAATGACAAACAGCAACGGCCCCAGAACAGATCCTTGTGGTACTCCACTTGTGACTGTACTCCATTCTGAACATTTCCCATCAACCACCACCCTCTGTCTTCTTTCAGCTAGCCAATTTCTGATCCACATCTCTAAATCACCCTCAATCCCCAGCCTCCATATTTTTTGCAATAGCCTACCGTGGGGAACCTTATCAAACGCTTTGCTGAAATCCATATACACCACATCAACTGCTCTACCCTCGTCTACCTGTTCAGTCACCTTCTCAAAGAACTCAATAAGGTTTGTGAGGCATGACCTACCCTTCACAAAGCCATGCTGACTATCCCTGATCATATCATTCCTATCTAGATGATTATAAATCTTGTCCCTTATAATCTCCTCCAAGACTTTACCCACTACAGACGTGAGGCTCACCGGTCTATAGTTGCCGGGGTTGTCTCTGCTCCCCTTTTTGAACAAAGGGACCACATTTGCTGTCCTCCAGTCCTCTGGCACTATTCCTGTAGCCAATGATGACATAAAAATCAAAGCCAAAGGTCCAGCAATCTCTTCCCTGGCCTCCCATAGAATCCTAGGATAAATCCCATCAGGTCCCGGGGACTTATCTATTTTCAGCCTGTCCAGAATTGCCAACACCTCTTCCCTACGTACCTCAATGCCATCTATTCTATTAGCCTGGGACTCAGCATTCTCCTCCACAACATTATCTTTTTCCTGAGTGAATACTGACGAAAAATATTCATTTAGTATCTCGCCTATCTCTTCAGACTCCACACACAATTTCCCATCCCTGTCCTTGACTGGTCCTACTCTTTCCCTAGTCATTCGCTTATTCCTGACATACCTATAGAAAGCTTTTGGGTTTTCCTTGATCCTTCCTGCCAAATACTTCTCATGTCCCCTCCTTGCTCGTCTTAGCTCTCTCTTTAGATCCTTCCTCGCTACCTTGTAACTATCCATCGCCCCAACCGAAACTTCACACTTCATCTTCACATAGGCCTCCTTCTTCCTCTTAACAAGAGATTCCACTTCCTTGGTAAACCACGGTTCCCTCGCTCGACGCCTTCCTCCCTGTCTGACCGGTACATACTTATCAAGAACACGCAGTAGCTGATCCTTGAACAAGCCCCACTTATCCAGTGTGCCCAACACTTGCAGCCTACTTCTCCACCTTATCCCCCCCAAGTCACGTCTAATGGCATCATAATTGCCCTTCCCCCAGCTATAACTCTTGCCCTGCGGTGTATACTTATCCCTTTCCATCATTAACGTAAACGTCACCGAATTGTGGTCACTGTCCCCAAAGTGCTCTCCTACCTCCAAATCCAACATCTGGCCTGGTTCATTACCCAAAACCAAATCCAACGTGGCCTCGCCTCTTGTTGGCCTGTCAACATATTGTTTCAGGAAACCCTCCTGCACACACTGTACAAAAAACGACCCATCTATTGTACTCGAACTATATCTTTTCCAGTCAATATTTGGAAAGTTAAAGTCTCCCATAATAACTACCCTGTTACTTTCGCTCATATCCAGAATCATCTTCGCCATCCTTTCCTCTACATCCCTAGAACTATTAGGAGGCCTATAAAAAACTCCCAACAGGGTGACCTCTCCTTTCCTGTTTCTAACTTCAGCCAATACTACCTCGGAAGAAGAGTCCCCATCTAGCATCCTCTCCGCCACCGTAATACTGCTCTTGACTAGCAGCGCCACACCTCCCCCTCTTTTGCCTCCTTCTCTGAGCTTACTAAAACACCTAAACCCCGGAACCTGCAACATCCATTCCTGTCCCTGCTCTATCCACGTCTCCGAAATGGCCACAACATCGAAGTCCCAGGTACCAACCCACGCTGCCAGTTCCCCTACCTTGTTTCGTATACTCCTGGCATTGAAGTAGACACACTTCAAACCACCTACCTGAACGCTGGCCCCCTCCTGCGACGTCAAATCTGTGCTCCTGACCTCTATACTCTCATTCTCCCTTACCCTAAAACTACAATCCAGGTTCCCATGCCCCTGCTGCATTAGTTTAAACCCCCCCAAAGAGCACTAACAAATCTCCCCCCCAGGATATTTGTGCCCCTCAGGTTCAGATGTAGACCATCCTGTCTGTAGAGGTCCCACCTTCCCCAGAAAGAGCCCCAGTTATCCAAAAATCTGAAACCCTCCCGCCTGCACCATCCCTGTAGCCACGTGTTTAAATGCTCTCTCTCCCTATTCCTCATCTCACTATCACGTGGCACGGGCAACAACCCAGAGATAACAACTCTGTTTGTTCTAGTTCTGAGCTTCCATCCTAGCTCCCTGAAAGCCTGCCTGACATCCTTGTCCCCTTTCCTACCTATGTCGTTGGTGCCAATGTGGACCACGACTTGGGGCTGCTCCCCCTCCCCCCTAAGGACCCGGAAAACACGATCCGAGACATCACGTACCCTTGCACCTGGGAGGCAACATACCAAACGTGAGTCTCTCACGCTCCCACAAAATCTCCTATCTGTGCCCCTGACTATAGAGTCCCCAATTACTAATGCTCTGCTCCTCTCCCCCCTTCCCTTCTGAGCAACAGGGACAGACTCCGTGCCAGAGGCCCGTACCCCATTGCTTACCCCTGGTAAGTCGTCCCCCCCACAAGTATCCAAAGCGGTATACTTGTTTCTCAGGGGAACGACCGCAGGGGATCCCTGCACTGACTGTTTTTTCCCAGTCCCGCTTACAGTTACCCACCTATCTCCAATCTTTGGTGTAACTAATTCCCTGAAGCTGCTATCTATGACCCCTTCTGCCTCCCGAATGATCCGAAGTTCTTCCAACTCCAGCTCCAGTTCCCTAACTCGGTCTTGGAGGAGCTGGAGATGGCAGCACTTCCTGCAGGTAAAATCAGCAGGGACACTAACTGCATCCCTCACCTCAAACATCCTGCAGGAGGAACATTGCACTCCCTTCCCTGCCATTCCTCTAACTTTCTACCAAGATCTGGCTAACAACTAAATTAAATTTTTATAAAAAAATAATAATAATATAATAAAAATATGGTACTTACCTCAGACCAATGGGTTTTATTATTAGGTTAGAGGAGGAGGGCGGGTGGGAGACACTACACGTGTAGTGTCTCGGGTTTCCTCTCCACCAGAATTTATTGGTGAGGGTCTTCCCAGACGTCCGCGGGTCGACTTCCTGATCCCGCCTAAAAAACTAATTTAAAGAAAAGAGAAAAAGTCTCAGCTCCTGCTGAAACTGACTCACCACTCACCAGCTGCTCTCACGCCGCCGAAATCGACTGGCCTGCCCCTGCAAAGAGAAGTGCTTTTAAAGGTTGACTTACCTCCCAGCACCCTCCTTCCGCAATGCTCCCGCTGAAACTGACTAACCAGCTGCTCTCACGCCACCGAAATCGACTGGCCTGCCCCTGCAAAGAGAAGTGCTTTTAAAGGTTGACTTACCTCCCAGCACCCTCCTTCCGCAATTCCTCCTAAAACTCAGTCCTAAATCTACTTCCCCTTATTTTGAGGCTATGCCCCCTAGTTCTGCTTTCACCCGCCAGTGGAAACAACCTGCCTGCATCTATCCTATATATTCCCTTCATAATCTTATATGTTTCAATAAAATCCCCCCCGCATCCTTCTAAATTCCAATGAGTACAGTCCCAGTCTACTCAACCTCTCCACGTAATCCAACCCCTTCAGCTCTGGGATTAACCTAGTGAATCTCCTCTGCACACCCTCCAGCGCCAGTACGTCCTTTCTCAGGTAAGGAGACCAGAACTGAACACAATACTCCAGGTGTGGCCTCGCTAACACCTTGTATAATTGCAGCAGAACCTCCCTAGTCTTAAACTCCATCCCTCTAGCAATGAAGGACAAAATTCCATTTGCCTTCTTAATCACCTGTAAACCAACTTTTTGCGACTCATGCACTAGCACACCCAGGTCTCTCTGCACAGCCATGATGTGGAGATGCCGGCGTTGGACTGGGGTGAGCACAGTAAGAAGTCTTACAACACCAGGTTAAAGTCCAACAGGTTTGTTTCGATGTCACTAGCTTTCGGAGCGCTGCTCCTTCCTCAGGTGAATGAAGGGGTGTGTTCCAGAAACATATATATAGACAAATTCAAAGATGCCAGACAATGCTTGGAATGCGAGCATTAGCAGGTGATTAAATCTTTACAGATCCAGAGATGGGGTAGCCCCAGGTTAATTGTGTCAAGCCAGGACAGTTGGTAGGATTTCGCAGGCCAGATGATGGGGGATGAATGTAATGCAACATGAATCCCAGGTCCCGGTTGAGGCCGCACTCGTGTGCGGAACTTGGCTATACATTTCTGCTCGCCGATTCTGCGTTGTCGCGTGTCCTGAAGGGTCACCGCACAGGACCTTAAACCGACGTTATACACCAGATACATCAATGACATTTTTGTCCTTTGGACCCACGGCGAAGAATCACTGAAACGACTCCATGATGACATCAATAAGTTCCATCCAACCATCAGGCTCACCATGGACTACTCTCCAAAATCAGTTGCATTCTTGGACACACTCGTCTCCATCAAGGACGGTCACCTCAGCACTTCGCTTTACCGCAAACCCACGGATAACCTCACAATGCTCCACTTCTCCAGCTTCCACCCTAGAACATAGAACAATACAGCGCAGTACAGGCCCTTCAGCCCACGATGTTGCACCGAAACAAAAGCCATCTAACCTACACTATGCCATTATCATCCATATGTTTATCCAATAAACTTTTAAATGCCCTCAATGTTGGCGAGTTCCCTATTGTAGCAGGTAGGGCATTCCGCGGCCTCACCACTCTTTGCGTAAAGAACCTACCTCTGACCTCTGTCCTATATCTATTACCCCTCAGTTTAAAGTTATGTCCCCTCGTGCCAGCCATTTCCATCTGCGGGAGAAGGCTCTCACTGTCCACCCTATCCAACCCCCTGATCATTTTGTATGCCTCTATTAAGTCTCCTCTTAACCTTCTTCTCTGCAACGAAAACAACCTCAAGTCCATCAGCCTTTCCTCATAAGATTTTCCCTCCATACCAGGCAACATGAGACATGGATAGAGGAGGGACAGGAATGGATGTTGCAGGTTCCGGGGTTTAGGTGTTTTAGTAAGCTCAGAGAAGGAGGCAAAAGAGGGGGAGGTGTGGCGCTGCTAGTCAAGAGCAGTATTACGGTGGCGGAGAGGATGCTAGATGGGGACTCTTCTGCCGAGGTAGTATGAGCTGAAGTTAGAAACAGGAAAGGAGAGGTCACCCTGTTGGGAGTTTTTTATAGGCCTCCTAATAGTTCTAGGGATGTAGAGGAAAGGATGGCGAAGATGATTCTGGATATGAGCGAAAGTAACAGGGTAGTTATTATGGGAGATTTTAACTTTCCAAATATTGACTGGAAAAGATATAGTTCGAGTACAATAGATGGGTCGTTTTTTGTACAGTGTGTGCAGGAGGGTTTCCTGAAACAATATGTTGACAGGCCAACAAGAGGCGAGGCCACGTTGGATTTGGTTTTGGGTAATGAACCAGGCCAGGTGTTGGATTTGGAGGTAGGAGAGCACTTTGGGGACAGTGACCACAATTCGGTGACGTTTACGTTAATGATGGAAAGGGATAAGTATACACCGCAGGGCAAGAGTTATAGCTGGGGGAAGGGCAATTATGATGCCATTAGACGTGACTTGGGGGGGATAAGGTGGAGAAGTAGGCTGCAAGTGTTGGGCACACTGGATAAGTGGGGCTTGTTCAAGGATCAGCTACTGCGTGTTCTTGATAAGTATGTACCGGTCAGACAGGGAGGAAGGCGTCGAGCGAGGGAACCGTGGTTTACCAAGGAAGTGGAATCTCTTGTTAAGAGGAAGAAGGAGGCCTATGTGAAGATGAAGTGTGAAGTTTCGGTTGGGGCGAGGGATAGTTACAAGGTAGCGAGGAAGGATCTAAAGAGAGAGCTAAGACGAGCAAGGAGGGGACATGAGAAGTATTTGGCAGGAAGGATCAAGGAAAACCCAAAAGCTTTCTATAGGTATGTCAGGAATAAGCGAATGACTAGGGAAAGAGTAGGACCAGTCAAGGACAGGGATGGGAAATTGTGTGTGGAGTCTGAAGAGATCGGCGAAATACTAAATGAATATTTTTCGTCAGTATTCACTCAGGAAAAAGATAATGTTGTGGAGGAGAATGCTGAGCCCCAGGCTAATAGAATAGATGGCATTGAGGTACGTAGGGAAGAGGTGTTGGCAATTCTGGACAGGCTGAAAATAGATAAGTCCCCGGGACCTGATGGGATTTATCCTAGGATTCTCTGGGAGGCCAGGGAAGAGATTGCTGGACCTTTGGCTTTGATTTTTATGTCATCATTGGCTACAGGAATAGTGCCAGAGGACTGGAGGATAGCAAATGTGGTCCCTTTGTTCAAAAAGGGGAGCAGAGACAACCCCGGCAACTATAGGCCGGTGAGCCTCACGTCTGTAGTGGGTAAAGTCTTGGAGGGGATTATAAGAGACAAGATTTATAATCATCTAGATAGGAATAATATGATCAGGGATAGTCAGCATGGCTTTGTGAAGGGTAGGTCATGCCTCACAAACCTTATTGAGTTCTTTGAGAAGGTGACTGAACAGGTAGACGATGGTAGAGCAGTTGATGTGGTGTATATGGATTTCAGCAAAGCGTTTGATAAGGTTCCCCACGGTAGGCTATTGCAAAAAATACGGAGGCTGGGGATTGAGGGTGATTTAGAGATGTGGATCAGAAATTGGCTAGCTGAAAGAAGACAGAGGGTGGTGGTTGATGGGAAATGTTCAGAATGGAGTACAGTCACAAGTGGAGTACCACAAGGATCTGTTCTGGGGCCGTTGCTGTTTGTCATTTTTATCAATGACCTAGAGGAAGGCGCAGAAGGGTGGGTGAGTAAATTTGCAGACGATACTAAAGTCGGTGGTGTTGTCGATAGTGTGGAAGGATGTAGAAGATTACAGAGGGATATAGATAAGCTGCAGAGCTGGGCCGAGAGGTGGCAAATGGAGTTTAATGTAGAGAAGTGTGGGGTGATTCACTTTGGAAGGAATAACAGGAATGCGGAATATTTGGCTAATGGTAAAGTTCTTGAAAGTGTGGATGAGCAGAGGGATCTAGGTGTCCATGTACATAGATCCCTGAAAGTTGCCACCCAGGTTGATAGGGTTGTGAAGAAGGCCTATGGAGTGTTGGCCTTTATTGGTAGAGGGATTGAGTTCCGGAGTCGGGAGGTCATGTTGCAGCTGTACAGAACTCTGGTCCGGCCGCATTTGGAGTATTGCGTACAGTTCTGGTCACCGCATTATAGGAAGGACGTGGAGGCTTTGGAGCGGGTGCAGAGGAGATTTACCAGGATGTTGCCTGGTATGGAGGGAAAGTCTTATGAGGAAAGGCTGATGGACTTGAGCTTGTTTTCGTTGGAGAGAAGAAGGTTAAGAGGAGACTTAATAGAGGCATACAAAATGATCAGGGGGTTGGATAGGGTGGACAGTGAGAGCCTTCTCCCGCGGATGGATATGGCTGGCACGAGGGGACATAACTTTAAACTGAGGGGTAATAGATATAGGACAGAGGTCAGAGGTAGGTTCTTTACGCAAAGAGTAGTGAGGCCGTGGAATGCCCTACCTGCTACAGTGGTGAACTCGCCAACATTGAGGGCATTTAAAAGTTTATTGGATAAACATATGGATGATAATGGCATAGTGTAGGTTGGATGGCTTTTGTTTCGGTGCAACATCGTGGGCCGAAGGGCCTGTACTGCGCTGTGTTGTTCTATGTTCTATGTTCTATACATCCTGGTAAATCTCCTCTGCACCCGCTCCAAAGCCTCCACGTCCTTCCTATAATGCGGTGACCAGAACTGTACGCAATACTCCAAATGCGGCCGTACCAGAGTTCTGTACAGCTGCAACATGACCTCCCGACTCCGGAACTCAATCCCTCTACCAATAAAGGCCAACACTCCATAGGCCTTCTTCACAACCCTATCAACCTGGGTGGCAACTTTCAGGGATCTATGTACATGGACACCTAGACCCCTCTGCTCATCCACACTTTCAAGAACTTTACCATTAGCCAAATATTCCGCATTCCTGTTATTCCTTCCAAAGTGAATCACCTCACACTTCTCTACATTAAACTCCATTTGCCACCTCTCAGCCCAGCTCTGCAGCTTATCTATATCCCTCTGTAACCTGCTACATCCTTCCACACTATCGACAACACCACCGACTTTATTATCGTCTGCAAATTTACTCACCCACCCTTCTGCGCCTTCCTCTAGGTCATTGATAAAAATGACAAACAGCAACGGCCCCAGAACAGATCCTTGTGGTACTCCACTTGTGACTGTACTCCATTCTGAACATTTCCCATCAACCACCACCCTCTGTCTTCTTTCAGCTAGCCAATTTCTGATCCACATCTCTAAATCACCCTCAATCCCCAGCCTCCGTATTTTTTGCAATAGCCTACCTTATCAAACGCTTTGCTGAAATCCATATACACCACATCAACTGCTCTACCCTCGTCTACCTGTTCAGTCACCTTCTCAAAGAACTCAATAAGGTTTGTGAGGCATGACCTACCCTTCACAAAGCCATGCTGACTATCCCTGATCATATTATTCCTATCTAGATGATTATAAATCTTGTCTCTTATAATCCCCTCCAAGACTTTACCCACTACAGACGTGAGGCTCACCGGTCTATAATTGCCGGGGTTGTCTCTGCTCCCCTTTTTGAACAAAGGGACCACATTTGCTGTCCTCCAGTCCTCTGGCACTATTCCTGTAGCCAATGATGACATAAAAATCAAAGCCAAAGGTCCAGCAATCTCTTCCTTGGCCTCCCAGAGAATCCTAGGATAAATCCCATCAGGTCCCGGGGACTTATCTATTTTCAGCCTGTCCAGAATTGCCAACACCTCTTCCCTACGTACCTCAATGCCATCTATTCTATTAGCCTGGGGCTCAGCATTCTCCTCCACAACATTATCTTTTTCCTGAATGAATACTGACGAAAAATATTCGCAGTAAGGAAACACAGTGGTTAGCACTGTTACTTCACTGCGCCAAGGTCCAGGTTCGATTCCCGGCTTGGGTCACTGTCTGTGCGGAGTCTGCACGTTCTCCCCGTGTCTGCGTGGGTTTCCTCCGGGTGCTCCGGTTTCCTCCCACAGTCCCAAAAGAATGTGGCGACCAGGGGCTTTTCACAGTAACTTCATTGCAGTGTTAATGTGAGCCTACTTGTGTCAATAAACATTATTAAATTAAATTAAAACCGGCCCTTCGGCCCAGCTTGTCGATGCCGCCCAGTTTCTCTCACTAAGCTAGTCCCACTTGCCCACATTTGGCCCATATCCCTCTATACCCACCCTGCCCATGGAACTGTCTAACTGCTTTTTAAAGGACAAGATTGTACCCGCCTCTACCACTACCTCTGGCAGCTCGTTCCAGACACTCACCACCCTCTGTGTGAAGAAATGTCCCCTCTGGTCTCTCTTGCATCTCTCCCCTCTCACCTTAAACCTATGCCCTCTAGTTCTAGAATCCTCTCCCTTTGGGACAAGATGTTGACTATCTACCTTATCGATGCCCCTCATTATTTTATAGACCTCGATAAGATCACCCCTAAGCCTCCTACGCTCCAGGGAAAAAAGTCCAAGTCTATCCAGCCTCTCCTTATAACTCAGACCATCAAGTCCCGGCAACATCCTAGTAAATCTCTTCTAGACTATTTCTAGTTTAACAATATCCTTCCTATAATAGAGTGACCAGAACTGAACACAGTATTCCATGTGTGGTCTCAGCAATGTCTGGTACAACTTCAACAAGACGTCCCAACTCCTGTATTCAATGTTCTGACCAATGAAACCAAGCATGCCGAATGCCTTCTTCACCACCCTGTCCACCTGCGACTCCACCTTCAAGGAGCTATGAACCTGTACCCCTAGATCTCTTTGTTCTGTAACTCTCCCCAACGCCATACCATTAACTGAGTAGGTCCTGCCCCGATTCGATCGACCAAAACGCATCACCTCACATTTATCCAAATTAAACTCCATTGGCCCACTGGCCCAATTGATCAAGATCTGATTGGAATCCTAGATAACCTCCTTCATGGGCACAGGGTGGCACGGTAGCACAGTGGTTAGCACAGTTGCTTCGAAGCTCCAGGGTCCCAGGTTCCATTCCCCGCTGGGTCACTGTCTGTGCGGAGTCTGCACGTTCTCCCCGTGTGTGCGTGGGTTTCCTCCGGGTGCTCCGGTTTCCTCCCACAGTCCAAAGATGTGCGGGTTAGGTGGATTGGCAATGCTAAAGTTTCCCTTAGTGTCCTAAAAATAGGTTAGGTGGGGTTACTGGGTTACGGGGTTACGGGGATAGGGTGTGGGATTAAGTGGGGCGCTCTTTCCAAGGGCCGGTGCAGACTCATATATACATAGAGACATAGAAGATAGGAGCCGGAGGAGGCCTTTTGGCCCTTCGAGCCCGCTCCGCCATTCATCACCATCATGGCTGATCATCCAACTCAGTAGCCTAATCCTGCTTTCTCCCCATAGCCTTCGGTCCCATTCTCCCCAAGGGCTATATCCAGCCGCCTCTTGAATATATTCAAAGTTTTAGCATCAACTACTTCCTGTGGTGATGAATTCCACAGGCTCACCACTCTCTGTGTGAAGAAATGTCTCCTTGGGCGTCATTCTCTGACCCCCCGCCGGGTCGGAGAATTGCCGGGGGCTGCTGTGAATCCCGCCCCTGCCGGTTGCCGAAGTCTCCGGCACCGGAGATTGGGCGGGGGCGGGAATCGCGCCGCGCCGGTTGGCGGGCCCCCCCGCTCGATTCTCCGGCCCGGATGGGCCGAAGTCCCGCCGATAAATTGCCTGTCCCGCCGGCGTGGATTAAACCACCTTTTGAACGGCGGGACAAGGCGGCCTGGGCAGGCTCCGGGGTCCTGGGGGGGGCGCGGGGTGATCTGGCTCCGGGGGGTGCCCCCACGGTGGCCTGGCCCGCGATCGGGCCCCACCGATCCGCGGGCGGGCCTGTGCCGTGGGGGCACTCTTTCCCTTCCGCCTTCGCCACGGTCTCCACCATGGCTGAGGTGGAAGAGACTCCCTCCACTGCGCATGCGTGGGAAACTGTCAGCGGCCGCTGACGCTCCCGCGCATGCGCCGCCCCGAGATGTCATTTCCGCGCCAGCTGGTGGGGCAACAAAGGCCGTTTCCGCCAGCTGGCGGGGCGGAAATTCCTCCGGCGCCGACCTAGCCCCTCAATGTTGGGGCTCGGCCCCCAAACATGCGGAGCATTCCGCACCTTTGGGGCGGCGCGATGCCCGTCTGATTGGCGCCGTTTTGGGCGCCAGTCGGCGGACATCGCGCCGTTTCGGGAGAATTTTGCCCCTTATCTCTGTCCGAAATGGTTTACCCTGAATCCTCAGACTGTGACCCCTGGTTCTGGACACACCCACCATCGGGAACATCCTTCCTGCATCTACCCTGTCCAGTCCCCCCCCCACCATCGGGAACATCCTTCCTGCATCGACCCTGTCCAGTCCCCCCCACCATCGGGAACATCCTTCCTGCATCCACCCTGTCCAGTCCCCCCCACCATCGGGAACATCCTTCCTGCATCGACCCTGTCCAGTCCCCCCCACCATCGGGAACATCCTTCCTGCATCCACCCTGTCCAGTCCCCCCCACCATCGGGAACATCCTTCCTGCATCGACCCTGTCCAGTCCTGTTAGAATTTTATAGTCTCTATGAGATCCCCCCTCATTCTTCTGAACTCCAGCGAGAACAATCCCAACCGAGTCAATCTCTCCTCATATGACAGTCCCACCATCCCTGGAATCAGTCTGGTAAACCTTCGCTGCTCTCCCTCGAGAGCAAGAACATCCTTCCTCAGAGAAGGAGACCAAAACTGCCCACAATACTCCCGGTGTGGCCTCACCAAGGCCCTGTATAATTGCAGCAACACATCCCTGCTTCTATACTCGAAACCTCTCGCAATGAAGGCCAACATACCATTAGCCTTCTTTACCGCCTGCTGCACCTGCAGCTTACCTTCAGCGACTGGTGCACAAGGACACCCAGGTCCCGCTGCACACTCCCCTCTCCCAATCTACAACCATTCAGGTAGTAATCTGCCTTCCTGTTTTTGCTTCCAAAGTGAATAACCTCACACTTATCCAAATTATACTGCATCTGCCATTGGTTTGCCCACTCGCCCAACCTGTCCAGATCTTGCTGTAGGATCCCTGCATCCTCATCACAATTCACCCTCATGCCTAACTTGGTGTCATCTGCAAACTTTGAGATGTTACATTTTGTTCCCTCATCCAAATCATTAATATATATTGTGAATAGCTGGGGTCCCAACACCGATCCCTGTGGTACCCCACTGGTTACTGCCTGCCAATTTGAAAAGGACCCATTAATCCCGACTCGTTTCCTCTCTGCCAACCAGTTTTCTATCCACCTCAATACATTTCCCCCAATCCCATGCGCTTTAGAACAAAGAACAAAGAAACGTACAGCACAGGAACAGGCCCTTCGGCCCTCCAAGCGTTTGATAAGGTTCCCCACGGTAGGCTATTGCAAAAAATACGGAGGCTGGGGATTGAGGGTGATTTAGAGATGTGGATCAGAAATTGGCTAGCTGAAAGAAGACAGAGGGTGGTGGTTGATGGGAAATGTTCAGAATGGAGTACAGTCACAAGTGGAGTACCACAAGGATCTGTTCTGGGGCCGTTGCTGTTTGTCATTTTTATCAATGACCTAGAGGAAGGCGCAGAAGGGTGGGTGAGTAAATTTGCAGACGATACTAAAGTCGGTGGTGTTGTCGATAGTATGGAAGGATGTAGCAGGTTACAGAAGGATATAGATAAGCTGCAGAACTGGGCTGAGAGGTGGCAAATTGAGTTTAATGTAGACAAGTGTGAGGTGATTCACTTTGGAAGGAATAACAGGAATGCGGAATATTTGGCTAATGGAAAAGTTCTTGAAAGTGTCGATGAGCAGAGGGATCTAGGTGTCCATGTACATAGATCCCTGAAAGTTGCCACCCAGGTTGATAGGGTTGTGAAGAAGGCCTATGGAGTGTTGGCCTTTATTGGTAGGGGGATTGAGTTCCGGAGTCGGGAGGTCATGTTGCAGCTGTACAGAACTCTGGTATGGCCGCATTTGGAGTATTGCGTACAGTTCTGGTCACCGCATTATAGGAAGGACGTGGAGGCTTTGGAGCGGGTGCAGAGGAGATTTACCAGGATGTTGCCTGGTATGGAGGGAAAATCTTATGAGGAAAGGCTGATGGACTTGAGGTTGTTTTCGTTGGAGAGAAGAAGGTTAAGAGGAGACTTAATAGAGGCATGCAAAATGATCAGGGGGTTGGATAGGGTGGACAGTGAGAGCCTTCTCCCGCGGATGGAAATGGCTAGCACGAGGGGACATAACTTTAAACTGAGGGGTAATAGATATAGGACAGAGGTCAGAGGTAGGTTCTTTACGCAAAGAGTAGTGAGGCCGTGGAATGCCCTACCTGCTACAGTAGTGAACTCACCAACATTGAGGGCATTTAAAAGTTTATTGGATAAACATATGGATGATAATGGCATAGTGTAGGTTAGATGGCTTTTGTTTTGGTGCAACATCGTGGGCCGAAGGGCCTGTACTGCGCTGTATTGTTCTATGTTCAATGTTCTAAGCCCGTGCCGACCATGCTGCCCGACTAAACTACAATCTTCTACACTTCCTGGGTCCGTATCCCTCTATTCCCATCCTATTAATGTATTTGTCAAGATGCCCCTTAAATGTCACTATCGTCCCTGCTTCCACCACATCCTCCGGCAGCGAGTTCCAGGCACCCACTACCCTCTGCGTAAAAAACTTGCCTCGTACATCTACTCTAAACCTTGCCCCTCTCACCTTAAACCTATGCCCCCTAGTAATTGACCCCTCCACCCTGGGGAAAAGCCTCTGACTATCCACTCTGTCTATGCCCCTCATAATTTTGTAGACCTCTATCAGGTCTCCCCTCAACCTCCTTCGTTCCAGTGAGAACAAACCGAGTTTATTCAATCGCACCTCATAGCTAATGCCCTCCATACCAGGCAACATTCTGGTAAATCTCTTCTGCACCCTCTCTAAAGCCTCCACATCCTTCTGGTAGTGTGGCGACCAGAATTGAACACTATACTCCAAGAGTGGCCTAACTAAGGTTCTATACAGCTGCAACATGGCTTGCCAATTCTTATACTCAATGCCCCGGCCAATGAAGGCAAGCATGCCGTATGCCTTCTTGACTACCTTCTCCACCTGTGTTGCCCCTTTCAATGACCTGTGGACCTGTACTCCTAGATCTCTTTGACTTTCAATACTCTTGAGGGTTCTACCATTCACTGTATATTCCCTACCTGCATTAGACCTTCCAAAATGCATTACCTCACATTTGTCCGGATTAAACTCCATCTGCCATCTCTCCGCCCAAGTGTCCAAACAATCTAAATCCTGCTGTATCCTCTGACAGTCCTCATCGCTATCCACAATTCCACCAACCTTTGTGTCGTCTGCAAACTTACTAATCAGACCAGTTACATTTTCCTCCAAATCATTTATATATACTACAAAGAGCAAAGGTCCCAACACTGATCCCTGTGGAACACCACTGGTCACAGCCCTCCAATTAGAAAAGCATCCTTCCATTGCTACTCTCTGCCTTCTATGGCCTAGCCAGTTCTGTATCCACCTTGCCAGCTCCCCACTGATCCCGTGTGACTTCACCTTTTGTACTAGTCTACCATGAGGGACCTTGTCAAATGCCTTACTGAAGTCCATATAGACAACCCTACCTGCATTAATCATCTTTGTGACCTCAAAAAACTCTAGTGAGACACGACCTCCCCTTCATAAAACCATGCTGCCTCTCACTAATACGTCCATTTGCTTCCAAATGGGAGTAGATCCTGTCTCGAAGAAATCTCTCCAGTAATTTCCCTACCACTGAAGTAAGGCTCACCGGCCTGTAGTTCCCTGGATTATCCTTGCTACCCTTCTGAAACAGAGGAACAACATTGGCTATTCTCCAGTCCTCCGGGACATCCCCTGAAGACAGTGAGGATTCAATAATTTCTGTCAAGGCCTCAGCAATTTCCTCTCCAGCCTCCTTCAGTATTCTGGGGTAGATCCCATCAGGCCCTGGGGACCTATCTACCTTAATATTTTTTAAGACACCCAACACCTCGTCTTTTTGGATCACAATGTGACCCAGGCTATCTACACCCCCTTCTCCAGACTCAACATCTACCAATTCCTTCTCTTTGGTGAATACTGATGCAAAGTATTCATTTAGTACCTCGCCCATTTCCTCTTGCTCCACACATAGATTCCCTTGCCTATCCTTCAGTGGGCCAACCCTTTCCCTGGCTACCCTCTTGCTTTTTATGTACGTGTAAAAAGCCTTGGGATTTTCCTGAACCCTATTTGCCAATGACTTTTCGTGACCCCTTCTAGCCCTCCTGACTCCTTGCTTAAGTTCCTTCCTACTTTCCTTTTATTCCACGCAGGCTTCGTCTGTTCCCAGCCTTTTAGCCCTGACAAATGCCTCCTTTTTCTTTTTGACGAGGCCTACAATATCTCTCGTTATCCAAGGTTCCCGAAAGTTGCCGTATTTATCCTTCTTCCTCACAGGAACATGCCGGTCCTGAATTCCTTTCAACTGACACTTGAAAGCCTCCCACATGTCAGATGTTGATTTGCCCTCAAACATCCGCCCCCAATCTATGTTCTTCAGTTCCCGCCTAATATTGTTATAATTAGCCTTCCCCCAATTTAGTACATTCATCCTAGGACCACTCTTATCCTTGTGCACCAGTACTTAAAACTTACTGAATTGTGGTCACTGTTGCCGAAATGCTCCCCTACTGAAACATCTACCACCTGGCCGGGCTCATTCCCCAATACCAGGTCCAGTACCACCCCTTCCCTAGTTGGACTGTCTACATATTGTTTTAAGAAGCCCTCCTGGCTGCTCCTTACAAACTCCGCCCCATCTAAGCCCCTGGCACTAAGTGAGTCCCAGTCAATATTGGGGAAGTTGAAGTCTCCCATCACCACAACCCTGTTGTTATTACTCTTTTCCAAAATCTGTCTACCTATCTGCTCCTCTATCTCCCGCTGGCTGTTGGGAGGCCTGTAGTAAACCCCCAACATTGTGACTGCACCCTTCGTATTCCTGATCTCTACCCATATAGCCTCACTGCCCTCTGAGGTGTCCTCCCGCAGTACAGCTGTGATATTCTCCCGAACCAGTAGCGCAACTCCGCCTCCCCTTTTACATCCCCCTCTATCCCGCCTGAAACATCTAAATGCTGGAAGGTTTAGCTGCCAATCCTGCCCTTCCCTCAACCAGGTCTCTGTAATGGCAACAACATCATAGTTCCAAGTACTCATCCAAGCTCTAAGTTCATCTGCCTTACCCGTAATACTTCCTGCATTAAAACATATGCGCTTCAGGCCACCAGACCCGCTGTGTTCAGCAACTTCTCCCTGTCTGCTCTGCCTCAGAGCCATACTGGCCCTATTCCCTAGTTCTCCCTCAATTCTCTCACCTTCTGTCCTATTGCTCCCGTGCCCACCCCCCTGCCATACTAGTTTAAACCCTCCCTTAATCTTGCACAATAATCTCTTACGTGAGATTTTGTCAAACGCCTTCTGAAAGTCCAAATATACCACATCGACTGGCTCCCCCTTATCGACTGTACTGGTTACATCTTCAAAGAATTCCAACAGATTTGTCAAGCATGATTTTCCCTTCATAAATCCATGCTGACTCTGACTGATCCTGCCACTGCTTTCTAAATGTTCCGCTATAAAGTCCTTGATAATGGGTTCAAGCATTTTCCCCACTACCGATGTTAGGCTGACTGGTCTGTAATTCTCTGCTTTCTCTCTACCTCCCTTTTTCAATATCGGAGTGATGTGAGCTACTCTCCAATCTGCAGGGACAGTTCCAGAGTCTATAGAATCCCGGAAGATGACCACCAATACATCCACTATTCCCAGAGCCACCTCGGGAAGCACTCTGGGATGCAGATTCTCAGGCCCCGGGGATTTATCCACCTTCAATCCCATCAGTTTTCCCAGCACCATTTCTCTACTAATGTTGTCTCCCTCAGTTCTTCTCCTCTCACTGAACCTTTCATTCTCCAGCATTTCTGGGACTGTGGCGAATGTCAGGACAAACCAGGTTCGATCAGAATATTTTGGTCTGTGAAGGGGACGAGACAAGGGACGTCCACTCTCCCCACTACTGTTTACCCTGGTCATAGAGCCTCTGGCAATGGCGCTGCGAGCGGGGGATAGTGAGAGGGGGGTAGAACATAGGGTCTTGCTCTCTGTGGACAATCTGCTCCTTTAAAGTCTAACCCCGAATGGAACACCTGCCCGACCAATCCCTTCCTGAATCTGGTCGCCCACCTTCAGGTGTGTCTCCTGCAACATGGCCACGTTCGCCTTCAGTTGCCTCAAGTGTGCGAACACACGGGCCCTTTTGATGAAATGAAAATGAAATGAAAATCGCTTATTGTCACACGGAGGCTTCAAATGAAGTTACTGTGAAAAGCCCCTAGTCGCCACATTCCGGCGCCTGTTCGGGGAGGCTGGTACGGGAATTGAACCGTGCTGCTGGCCTGCCTTGGTCTGCCTTCAAAACCAGCGATTTGGCCCAGTGCTAAACCAGCCCCTGGTAGGCCCATGCAGTCCCCGAACATTCCACCTAATCAACCTGGTCGGGGGGGCAACCCCCCCATTGCCGATCAACCATAACCTCTCCTCGGCCAATCTGCGGCCCATGGACCGCACTTCCCCTGTCCCGCCCTCGGGCCACTACCGTCATCAACCCTCCTCCTCTTTGAAAGTCCCCTCCCTGTCAGCAGTCAAACCCCCCCCCCCCCCCCCGCCCAATCCCCTCACTCCCACCTCCCCCACATCGATCCTCAGCTCCCCCCCCACTTTGCTTCCGTGAACTAGCCTGCCCAGCTGGCCTGGCAGCCCCCGCCCATGGCGCCCAGCGTCCTACCCCCCCCCCCCCCCCACTGATTCCCCTCCCCCCCCGCTCTTAGTGCAAACAGTCGAAATAAAGGCAAGAAGTAAAATCAAAGAAACAATCCCTCCCAAGGTCCGAACACAAAGACCGCCCCCCCCACATCTCTTAAAGCGCAGTAAACCGGCCTAACCCCAACCAGAACCGAAAAGCAGAAAAAACAAAAAAAATCCGAACAACATAACAGAAACCCAAAGATTTTCACAACATAGTTCAGTTCTCCTCAATCCAAGTTCACGGTCCTCCTTCTCCTGCCCGCCCATTCTCCTTCATAAACCCGCTGCCTCCTCCTCCGAGCCAAAGACCAACTCCCGAACCCCAGAGGTCACCCAAAGGCAAGCCGGGTACAGGAGTCCGAACTTCACGCCGTTCTTGTCCAGGGCCGACTTGACCTTATTAAAGCTCGCCCTCCTCTTCGTCAGCTCTGCCCCCGGGCCCTGATACACCCGAATCTCGCCACCTTCCCAGGCACAAGGCCTCGCCTTGTCCAGGAACCGATCGTGCCACCATCGCCCTCGGCTCACCCTGCCTGGGGTATGTGCAGCAGTGCCCTGTGGGCTCGATGAAGAGTCGGAAGATTCTGGCCTCTGGTTCTCTCTCCTCAGATGCTGCCCACACAGGCTCAGTTTTTCCAACATTTTCAGTTTTGTTTATCCCCTCTTCCGTCTCCTGCTGCTCAGCCGGTTTCCTACCCAGGTCAACGCTTCAACGTTTAACAAAATGATTCTAATCAGGGGTTTTATCAAATACCACCTCAAAGTAATACCTATTGATATTTCCCTCTTGAGTTCTATTTGTTAGCCCAGACAATTTTCAAAGAGACATTCATTTTATTGTGAATATTTGAAGTGGAATGCAATTTATCCAGATTGGATGCTGCGGATCATAACCATGAACTAAAACTCGTGTTTTGCTGACAGGGTGAAACAAAAGTTTTGAAACTGAAGGATCTGAGGCCCCGGGATTATGCAAACTTCAGCTGCCTGGTGTCAGTCAGAAACGTGTGTGAAATACCCGACAAATCCACGTCGTTCCTGCTGAAAAATACCACAGGTCAGTGATTGACTCACTCTCCGCATTTTAGTGGGAGTGTCATTGGAGGCAATGATCCACGGCACTAAAATCACACGCTGTTCAAATTAAACCTTCACAGCAATGGAAAATGTGAGTGAGAAAGAGAGAGAGAGAGAGAAAAAGCGTGTGCCAAGAGAGAGAGAGAGTGAAAGAAATAGTGAAGGCGAGCAGAATGACAGAGAGAGAGAGTGAAATAAACCACACTTAGAATACATTCCCGATCCTAACCACACTCTCAGACAGTACATTCCAGATCCTAACCACACTCTCAGTACATTCCAGACCCTAACCACACTCTCAGTACATTCCAGATCCTAACCACATTCTCAGAACATTCCAGATCCTAACCACACTCTCAGACAGTACATTCCAGATCCTAACCACACTCTCAGTACATTACAGATCCTAACCACACTCTCAGTACATTCCAGACCCTAACCACACTCTCAGTACATTCCAGATCCTAACCACATTCTCAGAACATTCCAGATCCTAACCACACTCTCAGTACATTCCAGATCCTAACCACATTCTCAGAACATTCCAGACCCTAACCACACTCTCAGACAGTACATTCCAGATCCTAACCACACTCTCAGTACATTCCAGATCCTAACCACACTCTCAGACAGTACATTCCAGATCCTAACCACACTCTTAGTACATTCCGGATCCTAACCACATTCTCAGTACATTCCAGATCCTAACCACACTCTCAGTACATTCCAGATCCTAACCACACTCTCAGTACATTCCAGATCCTAACCACACTCTCAGTACATTCCAGATCCTAACCACACTCTCAGTACATTCCAGATCCTAACCACACTCTCAGACAGTACATTCCAGATCCTAACCAGACTCTCAGTACATTACAGATCCTAACCACACTCTCAGTACATTCCAGACCCTAATCACACTCTCAGTACATTCCAGATCCTAACCACACTCTCAGTACATTCCAGATACTAACCAGACTCTCAGTACATTCCAGATCCTAACCACTCTCAGTACATTCCAGACCCTAACCACACTCTCAGACAGTACATTCCAGATCCTAACCACACTCTCAGACAGTACATTCCAGATCCTAACCACACTCTCAGACAGTACATTCCAGATCCTAACCACACTCTCAGTACATTCCAGATCCTAACCACACTCTCAGTACATTCCACATCCTAACCACACTCTCAGACAGTACATTCCAGATCCTAACCACACTCTCAGTACATTCCAGATCCTAACCACACTCTCAGTACATTCCAGACCCTGACCACACTCTCAGTACATTCCAGATCCTAACCACACTCTCAGTACATTCCAGATCCTAACCACACTCTCAGTACATTCCACATCCTAACCACACTCTCAGACAGTACATTCCAGATCCTAACCACACTCTCAGTACATTCCAGATCCTAACCACACTCTCAGTACATTCCAGACCCTGACCACACTCTCAGTACATTCCAGATCCTAACCACACTCTCAGTACATTCCAGATCCTAACCACACTCTCAGTACATTCCAGATCCTAACCACACTCTCAGTACATTCCAGATCCTAACCACACTCTCAGTACATTCCAGACCCTAACCACACTCTCAGTACATTCCAGATCCTAACCACACTCTCAGTACATTCCAGACCCTAACCACACTCTCAGTACATTCCAGGTCCTAACCACACTCTCAGACAGTACATTCCAGACCCTAACCACACTCTCAGTACATTCCAGATCCTAACCACATTCTCAGTACATTCGAGATCCTAACCACACTCTCAGTACATTCCAGACCCTAACCACACTCTCAGTACATTCCAGATCCCAACCACACTCTCAGTACATTCCAGACCCTAACCACACTCTCAGTACATTCCAGATCCTAACCACATTCTCAGTACATTCCAGATCCTAACCACACTCTCAGTACATTCCAGATCCTAACCACACTCTCAGTACATTCGAGATCCTAACCACACTCTCAGTACATTCCAGCTCCTAACCACACTCTCAGTACATTCCAGATCCTAACCACACTCTCAGTACATTCCAGATCCTAACCACACTCTCAGTACATTCCAGATCCTAACCACACTCTCAGACAGTACATTCCAGATCCTAACCACACTCTCAGTACATTCCAGACCCTAACCACACACTCAGTCCATTCCAGATCCTAACCACACTCCCAGTACATTCCAGATCCTAACCACACTCTCAGTACATTCCAGATCCTAACCACATTCTCAGTACATTCCAGATCCTAACCACACTCTCAGTACATTCCAGATCCTAACCACACTCTCAGTACATTCCAGATCCTAACCACACTCTCAGTACATTACAGATCCTAACCACACTCTCAGTACATTCCAGATCCTAACCACATTCTCAGTACATTCCAGATCCTAACCACACTCTCAGTATATTCCAGATCCTAACCACACTCTCAGTACATTCCAGATCCTAACCACACTCTCAGTACATTCCAGGCCCTAACCACATTCTCAGTACATTCCAGATCCTAACCACACACTCAGTACATTCCAGATCCTAACCACATTCTCAGTACATTCCAGGCCCTAACCACATTCTCAGTACATTCCAGATCCTAACCACACTCTCAGTACATTCCAGATCCTAACCACATTCTCAGTACATTCCAGGCCCTAACCACATTCTCAGTACATTCCAGATCCTAACCACACACTCAGTACATTCCAGATCCTAACCACATTCTCAGTACATTCCAGGCCCTAACCACATTCTCAGTACATTCCAGATCCTAACCACACTCTCAGTACATTCCAGATCCTAACCACATTCTCAGTACATTCCAGGCCCTAACCACATTCTCAGTACATTCCAGATCCTAACCACACACTCAGTACATTCCAGATCCTAACCATACTCTCAGTACATTCCAGATCCTAACCACACTCTCAGTACATTCCAGATCCTAACCACACTCTCAGTACATTCCAGATCCTAACCACAGTCTCAGTACATTCCAGATCCTAACCACACTCTCAGTACATTCCAGATCCTAACCACACTCTCAGTACATTCCAGATCCTAACCACACTCTCAGTACATTCCAGATCCGAACCACACTCTCAGTACATTCCAGATCCTAACCACACTCTCAGTACATTCCAGATCCTAACCACACTCTCAGTACATTCCAGATCCTAACCACACTCTCAGTACATTCCAGATCCTAACCACACTCTCAGTACATTCCAGATCCGAACCACAATCTCAGTACATTCCAGACCCTAACCACACTCTCAGTACATTCCAGATCCTAACCACACTCTCAGTACATTCCAGATCCTAACCACACGCTCAGTACATTCCAGATCCTAACCACACTCTCAGTACATTCCAGATCCTAACCACACTCTCAGTACATTCCAGATCCTAAACACACTCTCAGTACATTCCAGATCCTAACCACACTCTCAGTACATTCCAGATCCTAACCACACTCTCAGTACATTCGAGATCCTAACCACACTCTCAGTACATTCCAGCTCCTAACCACACTCTCAGTACATTCCAGATCCTAACCACACTCTCAGTACATTCCAGATCCTAACCACACTCTCAGTACATTCCAGATCCTAACCACACTCTCAGACAGTACATTCCAGATCCTAACCACACTCTCAGTACATTCCAGACCCTAACCACACACTCAGTCCATTCCAGATCCTAACCACACTCCCAGTACATTCCAGATCCTAACCACACTCTCAGTACATTCCAGATCCTAACCACATTCTCAGTACATTCCAGATCCTAACCACACTCTCAGTACATTCCAGATCCTAACCACACTCTCAGTACATTCCAGATCCTAACCACACTCTCAGTACATTACAGATCCTAACCACACTCTCAGTACATTCCAGATCCTAACCACATTCTCAGTACATTCCAGATCCTAACCACACTCTCAGTACATTCCAGATCCTAACCACACTCTCAGTACATTCCAGATCCTAACCACACTCTCAGTACATTCCAGGCCCTAACCACATTCTCAGTACATTCCAGATCCTAACCACACTCTCAGTACATTCCAGATCCTAACCACACTCTCAGTACATTCCAGGCCCTAACCACATTCTCAGTACATTCCAGATCCTAACCACACACTCAGTACATTCCAGATCCTAACCATACTCTCAGTACATTCCAGATCCTAACCACACTCTCAGTACATTCCAGATCCTAACCACACTCGCAGTACATTCCAGATCCGAACCACACTCTCAGTACATTCCAGATCCTAACCACACTCTCAGTACATTCCAGATCCTAACCACACTCTCAGTACATTCCAGATCCTAACCACACTCTCAGTACATTCCAGATCCTAACCACACTCTCAGTACATTCCAGATCCGAACCACAATCTCAGTACATTCCAGACCCTAACCACACTCTCAGTACATTCCAGATCCTAACCACACTCTCAGTACATTCCAGATCCTAACCACACTCTCAGTACATTCCAGATCCTAACCACACTCTCAGTACATTCCAGACCCTAACCACACTCTCAGTACATTCCAGATCCTAACCACACTCTCAGTACATTACAGATCCTAACCACACTCTCAGTACATTCCAGATCCTAACCACACTCTCAGTACATTCCAGATCCTAACCACACTCTCAGTACATTCCAGATCCTAACCACACTCTCAGTACATTCCAGATCCTAACCACACTCTCAGTACATTCCAGATCCTAACCACACTCTCAGTACATTCCAGATCCTAACCACACTCTCAGTACATTCCAGATCCTAACCACACGCTCAGTACATTCCAGATCCTAACCACACTCTCAGTACATTCCAGATCCTAACCACACTCTCAGTACATTCCAGATCCTAAACACACTCTCAGTACATTCCAGATCCTAACCACACTCTCAGTACATTCCAGATCCTAACCACACTCTCAGTACATTCCAGATCCTAACCACACGCTCAGTACATTCCAGATCCTAACCACACGCTCAGTACATTCCAGATCCTAACCACACTCTCAGTACATTCCAGATCCTAACCACACTCTCAGTACATTCCAGATCCTAACCACACTCTCAGTACATTCCAGATCCTAACCACACTCTCAGTAAATTCCAGATCCTAACCACACTCTCAGTACATTCCAGATCCTAACCACACTCTCAGTCCATTCCAGATCCTAACCACACTCTCAGTACATTCCAGATCCTAACCACATTCTCAGTACATTCCAGATCCTAACCACACTCTCAGTACATTCCAGATCCTAACCACACTCTCAGTACATTCCAGATCCTAACCACACTCTCAGTACATTCCAGATCCTAACCACACACTCAGTACATTCCAGACCCTAACCACACTCTCAGTACATTCCAGATCCTAACCACACTCTCAGTACATTACAGATCCTAACCACACTCTCAGTACATTCCAGATCCTAACCACACTCTCAGTACATTCCAGATCCTAACCACACTCTCAGTACATTCCAGATCCTAACCACACTGTCAGTACATTCCGGATCCTAACCACACTCTCAGTACATTCCAGATCCTAACCACACTCTCAGTACATTCCAGATCCTAACCACACTCTCAGTACATTCCAGATCCTAACCACACTCTCAGTACATTCCAGATCCTAACCACACTCTCAGTACATTCCAGATCCTAACCACAGTCTCAGTACATTCCAGATCCTAACCACACTCTCAGTACATTCCAGATCCTAACCACACTCTCAGTACATTCCAGATCCTAACCACATTGTCAGTACATTCCGGATCCTAACCACACTCTCAGTACATTCCAGATCCTAACCACACTCTCAGTACATTCCAGATCCGAACCACGCTCTCAGTACATTCCTGGCCGTCACCACACTCTCAGTACATTCCAGATCCTAACCACACTCTCAGTACATTCCAGATCCTAACCACACTCTCAGTACATTCCTGGCCCTAACCACACTCTCAGTACATTCCAGATCCTAACCACACTCTCAGTACATTCCAGATCCTAACCACACACTCAGTACATTCCAGACCCTAACCACACTCTCAGTACATTCCAGATCCTAACCACACTCTCAGTACATTCCAGATCCTAACCACACTCTCAGTACATTCCAGATCCTAACCACACTCTCAGTACATTCCAGATCCTAACCACACACTCAGTACATTCCAGACCCTAACCACACTCTCAGTACATTCCAGATCCTAACCACACTCTCAGTACATTCCAGATCCTAACCACACTCTCAGTACATTCCAGATCCTAACCACACTCTCAGTACATTCCAGATCCGAACCACACTCTCAGTACATTCCAGATCCTAACCACACTGTCAGTACATTCCGGATCCTAACCACACTCTCAGTACATTCCAGATCCTAACCACACTGTCAGTACATTCCAGATCCTAACCACACTCTCAGTACATTCCAGATCGTAACCACACTCTCAGTACATTCCGGATCCTAACCACACTCTCAGTACATTCCAGATCCTAACCACACTGTCAGTACATTCCAGATCCTAACCACACTCTCAGACAGTACATTCCAAATCCTAACCACACTCTCAGTACATTCCAGATCCTAACCACACTGTCAGTACATTCCGGATCCTAACCACACTCTCAGACAGTACATTCCAAATCCTAACCACACTCTCAGTACATTCCAGATCCTAACCACACTCTCAGTACATTCCAGATCCTAACCACACTCTCAGTACATTCCAGATCCTAACCACACTCTCAGTACATTCCAGATCCTGACCACACTCTCAGTACATTCCAGATCCTAACCACACTCTCAGTACATTCCAGGTCCTAACCACACTCTCAGTACATTCCAGATCCTAACCACACTCTCAGTACATTCCAGAACCTAACCACACCCTCAGTACATTCCAGATCCTAACCACACTCTCAGTACATTCCAGACCCTAACCACACTCTCAGTACATTCCAGATCCTAACCACACTCTCAGTACATTCCAGGTCCTAACCACACTCTCAGTACATTCCAGATCCTAACCACACGCTCAGTACATTCCAGATCCTAACCACACTCTCAGTACATTCCAGATCCTAACCACACTCTCAGTACATTCCAGATCCTAACCATACTCTCAGTACATTCCAGATCCTAACCACACTCTCAGTACATTCCAGATCCTAACCACACTCTCAGTACATTCCAGATCCTAACCACACTCTCAGTACATTCCAGATCCTAACCACACTCTCAGTACATTCCAGATCCTAACCACACTCTCAGTACATTCCAGATCCTAACCACACTCTCAGTACATTCCAGATCCGAACCACGCTCTCAGTACATTCCTGGCCCTAACCACACTCTCAGTACATTCCAGATCCTAACCACACTCTCAGTACATTCCAGATCCTAACCACACTCTCAGTACATTCCAGACCCTAACCACACTCTCAGTACATTCCAGAACCTAACCACACCCTCAGTACATTCCAGATCCTAACCACACTCTCAGTACATTCCAGATCCTAACCACACTCTCAGTACATTCCAGATCCTAACCACACTCTCAGTACATTCCAGGTCCTAACCACACTCTCAGTACATTCCAGATCCTAACCACACGCTCAGTACATTCCAGATCCTAACCACACTCTCAGTACATTCCAGATCCTAACCACACTCTCAGTACATTCCAGATCCTAACCACACTCTCAGTACATTCCAGATCCGAACCACGCTCTCAGTACATTCCTGGCCCTAACCACACTCTCAGTACATTCCAGATCCTAACCACACTCTCAGTACATTCCAGATCCTAACCACACTCTCAGTACATTCCAGATCCTAACCACACTCTCAGTACATTCCAGATCCTAACCACACTCTCAGTACATTCCAGATCCTAACCACACTCTCAGTACATTCCAGATCCTAACCACACTCTCAATACATTCCAGATCCTAACCACACTCTCAGTACATTCCAGATCCTAACCACACTCTCAGTACATTCCTGGCCCTAACCACACTCTCAGTACATTCCAGATCCTAACCACACTCTCAGTACATTCCAGATCCTAACCACACTCCCAGTACATTCCAGATCCTAACCACACACTCAGTACATTCCAGACCCTAACCACACTCTCAGTACATTCCAGATCCTAACCACACTCTCAGTACATTACAGATCCTAACCACACTCTCAGTACATTCCAGATCCTAACCACACTCTCAGTACATTACAGATCCTAACCACACTCTCAGTACATTCCAGATCCTAACCACACTCTCAGACAGTACATTCCAGATCCGAACCACACTCTCAGTACATTCCAGATCCTAACCACACACTCAGTACATTCCAGATCCTAACCACACTCTCAGTACATTCCAGATCCTAACCACACTCTCAGTACATTCCAGATCCTAACCACACTCTCAGTCCATTCCAGATCCTAACCACACTCTCAGTACATTCCAGATCCTAACCACACTCTCAGTCCATTCCAGATCCTAACCACACTCCCAGTACATTCCAGATCCTAACCACACTGTCAGTACATTCCGGATCCTAACCACACACTCAGTACATTCCAGATCCTAACCACACTCTCAGTATATTCCAGATCCTAACCACACTGTCAGTACATTCCGGATCCTAACCACACTCTCAGACAGTACATTCCAAATCCTAACCACACTCTCAGTACATTCCAGATCCTAACCACACTCTCAGTAAATTCCAGATCCTAACCACACTCTCAGTACATTCCGGATCCTAACCACACTCTCAGTACATTCCAGATCCTAACCACAGCCTCAGTACATTCCAGATCCTAACCACACTCTCAGTACATTCCAGATCCTAACCACACTCTCAGTACATTCCAGATCCTAACCACACTCTCAGTACATTCCAGATCCTAACCACACTCTCAGTACATTCCAGATCCTAACCACACTCTCAGTACATTCCAGATCCTAACCACACTCTCAGTACATTCCAGATCCTAACCACACTCTCAGTACATTCCAGACCCTAACCACACTCTCAGTACATTCCAGATCCTAACCACACTGTCAGTACTTTCCGGATCCTAACCACACTCTCAGACAGTACATTCCAAATCCTAACCACACTCTCAGTACATTCCAGATCCTAACCACACTGTCAGTACATTCCGGATCCTAACCACACTCTCAGTACATTCCAGTTCCTAACCACACTCTCAGTACATTCCAGATCCTAACCACACTCTCAGACAGTACATTCCAAATCCTAACCACACTCTCAGTACATTCCAGATCCTAACCACACTCTCAGTACATTCCAGATCCTAACCACACTCTCAGTACATTCCGGATCCTAACCACAGCCTCAGTACATTCCAGATCCTAACCACACTCTCAGTACATTCTGGATCCTAACCACACTCTCAGTAAATTCCAGATCCTAACCACACTCTCAGTACATTCCGGATCCTAACCACAGCCTCAGTACATTCCGGATCCTAACCACAGCCTCAGTACATTCCAGATCCTAACCACACTCTCAGTACATTCTGGATCCTAACCACACTCTCAGTAAATTCCAGATCCTAACCACACTCTCAGTACATTCCAGATCCTAACCACACTCTCAGTGCATTCCAGATCCTAACCACACTCTCAGTACATTCTGGATCCTAACCACACTCTCAGACAGTACATTCCAGATCCTAACCACACTCTCAGTACATTCCAGATCCTAACCACACTCTCAGTACATTCCGGATCCTAACCAGACTCTCAGTACATTCCAGATCCTAACCACACTCTCAGTACATTCCAGACCCTAACCACACTCTCAGTACATTCCAGATCCTAACCACATTCTCAGAACATTCCAGATCCTAACCACACTCTCAGACAGTACATTCCAGATCCTAAACACACTCTCAGACAGTACATTCCAGATCCTAACCACACTCTCAGTACATTCCAGATCCTAACCACACTCTCAGTACATTCCAGACCCTAACCACACTCTCAGTACATTCCAGGTCCTAACCACACTCTCAGTACATTCCAGATCCTAACCACATTCTCAGTACATTCCAGATCCTAACCACACTCTCAGTACATTCCAGATCCTAACCACACTCTCAGTACATTCCAGATCCTAACCACACTCTCAGTACATTCCAGATCCTAACCACAGTCTCAGTACATTCCAGATCCTAACCACACTCTCAGTACATTCCAGATCCTAACCACACTCTCAGTACATTCCAGATCCTAACCACATTGTCAGTACATTCCGGATCCTAACCACACTCTCAGTACATTCCAGATCCTAACCACACTCTCAGTACATTCCAGATCCGAACCACGCTCTCAGTACATTCCTGGCCGTCACCACACTCTCAGTACATTCCAGATCCTAACCACACTCTCAGTACATTCCAGATCCTAACCACACTCTCAGTACATTCCTGGCCCTAACCACACTCTCAGTACATTCCAGATCCTAACCACACTCTCAGTACATTCCAGATCCTAACCACACACTCAGTACATTCCAGACCCTAACCACACTCTCAGTACATTCCAGATCCTAACCACACTCTCAGTACATTCCAGATCCTAACCACACTCTCAGTACATTCCAGATCCTAACCACACTCTCAGTACATTCCAGATCCTAACCACACACTCAGTACATTCCAGACCCTAACCACACTCTCAGTACATTCCAGATCCTAACCACACTCTCAGTACATTCCAGATCCTAACCACACTCTCAGTACATTCCAGATCCTAACCACACTCTCAGTACATTCCAGATCCGAACCACACTCTCAGTACATTCCAGATCCTAACCACACTGTCAGTACATTCCGGATCCTAACCACACTGTCAGTACATTCCAGATCCTAACCACACTCTCAGTACATTCCAGATCGTAACCACACTCTCAGTACATTCCGGATCCTAACCACACTCTCAGTACATTCCAGATCCTAACCACACTGTCAGTACATTCCAGATCCTAACCACACTCTCAGACAGTACATTCCAAATCCTAACCACACTCTCAGTACATTCCAGATCCTAACCACACTGTCAGTACATTCCGGATCCTAACCACACTCTCAGACAGTACATTCCAAATCCTAACCACACTCTCAGTACATTCCGGATCCTAACCACACTCTCAGACAGTACATTCCAAATCCTAACCACACTCTCAGTACATTCCAGATCCTAACCACACTCTCAGTACATTCCAGATCCTAACCACACTCTCAGTACATTCCAGATCCTAACCACACTCTCAGTACATTCCAGATCCTGACCACACTCTCAGTACATTCCAGATCCTAACCACACTCTCAGTACATTCCAGGTCCTAACCACACTCTCAGTACATTCCAGATCCTAACCACACTCTCAGTACATTCCAGAACCTAACCACACCCTCAGTACATTCCAGATCCTAACCACACTCTCAGTACATTCCAGACCCTAACCACACTCTCAGTACATTCCAGATCCTAACCACACTCTCAGTACATTCCAGGTCCTAACCACACTCTCAGTACATTCCAGATCCTAACCACACGCTCAGTACATTCCAGATCCTAACCACACTCTCAGTACATTCCAGATCCTAACCACACTCTCAGTACATTCCAGATCCTAACCATACTCTCAGTACATTCCAGATCCTAACCACACTCTCAGTACATTCCAGATCCTAACCACACTCTCAGTACATTCCAGATCCTAACCACACTCTCAGTACATTCCAGATCCTAACCACACTCTCAGTACATTCCAGATCCTAACCACACTCTCAGTACATTCCAGATCCTAACCACACTCTCAGTACATTCCAGATCCGAACCACGCTCTCAGTACATTCCTGGCCCTAACCACACTCTCAGTACATTCCAGATCCTAACCACACTCTCAGTACATTCCAGATCCTAACCACACTCTCAGTACATTCCAGACCCTAACCACACTCTCAGTACATTCCAGAACCTAACCACACCCTCAGTACATTCCAGATCCTAACCACACTCTCAGTACATTCCAGATCCTAACCACACTCTCAGTACATTCCAGATCCTAACCACACTCTCAGTACATTCCAGGTCCTAACCACACTCTCAGTACATTCCAGATCCTAACCACACGCTCAGTACATTCCAGATCCTAACCACACTCTCAGTACATTCCAGATCCTAACCACACTCTCAGTACATTCCAGATCCTAACCACACTCTCAGTACATTCCAGATCCGAACCACGCTCTCAGTACATTCCTGGCCCTAACCACACTCTCAGTACATTCCAGATCCTAACCACACTCTCAGTACATTCCAGATCCTAACCACACTCTCAGTACATTCCAGATCCTAACCACACTCTCAGTACATTCCAGATCCTAACCACACTCTCAGTACATTCCAGATCCTAACCACACTCTCAGTACATTCCAGATCCTAACCACACTCTCAATACATTCCAGATCCTAACCACACTCTCAGTACATTCCAGATCCTAACCACACTCTCAGTACATTCCTGGCCCTAACCACACTCTCAGTACATTCCAGATCCTAACCACACTCTCAGTACATTCCAGATCCTAACCACACTCCCAGTACATTCCAGATCCTAACCACACACTCAGTACATTCCAGACCCTAACCACACTCTCAGTACATTCCAGATCCTAACCACACTCTCAGTACATTACAGATCCTAACCACACTCTCAGTACATTCCAGATCCTAACCACACTCTCAGTACATTACAGATCCTAACCACACTCTCAGTACATTCCAGATCCTAACCACACTCTCAGACAGTACATTCCAGATCCGAACCACACTCTCAGTACATTCCAGATCCTAACCACACACTCAGTACATTCCAGATCCTAACCACACTCTCAGTACATTCCAGATCCTAACCACACTCTCAGTACATTCCAGATCCTAACCACACTCTCAGTACATTCCAGATCCTAACCACACTCTCAGTACATTCCAGATCCTAACCACACTCTCAGTCCATTCCAGATCCTAACCACACTCCCAGTACATTCCAGATCCTAACCACACTGTCAGTACATTCCGGATCCTAACCACACACTCAGTACATTCCAGATCCTAACCACACTCTCAGTATATTCCAGATCCTAACCACACTGTCAGTACATTCCGGATCCTAACCACACTCTCAGACAGTACATTCCAAATCCTAACCACACTCTCAGTACATTCCAGATCCTAACCACACTCTCAGTAAATTCCAGATCCTAACCACACTCTCAGTACATTCCGGATCCTAACCACACTCTCAGTACATTCCAGATCCTAACCACAGCCTCAGTACATTCCAGATCCTAACCACACTCTCAGTACATTCCAGATCCTAACCACACTCTCAGTACATTCCAGATCCTAACCACACTCTCAGTACATTCCAGATCCTAACCACACTCTCAGTACATTCCAGATCCTAACCACACTCTCAGTACATTCCAGATCCTAACCACACTCTCAGTACATTCCAGATCCTAACCACACTCTCAGTACATTCCAGACCCTAACCACACTCTCAGTACATTCCAGATCCTAACCACACTGTCAGTACTTTCCGGATCCTAACCACACTCTCAGACAGTACATTCCAAATCCTAACCACACTCTCAGTACATTCCAGATCCTAACCACACTGTCAGTACATTCCGGATCCTAACCACACTCTCAGACAGTACATTCCAAATCCTAACCACACTCTCAGTACATTCCAGTTCCTAACCACACTCTCAGTACATTCCAGATCCTAACCACACTCTCAGACAGTACATTCCAAATCCTAACCACACTCTCAGTACATTCCAGATCCTAACCACACTCTCAGTACATTCCAGATCCTAACCACACTCTCAGTACATTCCGGATCCTAACCACAGCCTCAGTACATTCCAGATCCTAACCACACTCTCAGTACATTCTGGATCCTAACCACACTCTCAGTAAATTCCAGATCCTAACCACACTCTCAGTACATTCCGGATCCTAACCACAGCCTCAGTACATTCCGGATCCTAACCACAGCCTCAGTACATTCCAGATCCTAACCACACTCTCAGTACATTCTGGATCCTAACCACACTCTCAGTAAATTCCAGATCCTAACCACACTCTCAGTACATTCCAGATCCTAACCACACTCTCAGTACATTCCAGATCCTAACCACACTCTCAGTACATTCTGGATCCTAACCACACTCTCAGACAGTACATTCCAGATCCTAACCACACTCTCAGTACATTCCAGATCCTAACCACACTCTCAGTACATTCCGGATCCTAACCAGACTCTCAGTACATTCCAGATCCTAACCACACTCTCAGTACATTCCAGACCCTAACCACACTCTCAGTACATTCCAGATCCTAACCACATTCTCAGAACATTCCAGATCCTAACCACACTCTCAGACAGTACATTCCAGATCCTAAACACACTCTCAGACAGTACATTCCAGATCCTAACCACACTCTCAGTACATTCCAGATCCTAACCACACTCTCAGTACATTCCAGACCCTAACCACACTCTCAGTACATTCCAGGTCCTAACCACACTCTCAGTACATTCCAGATCCTAACCACATTCTCAGTACATTCCAGATCCTAACCACACTCTCAGTACATTCCAGATCCTAACCACACTCTCAGTACATTCCAGATCCTAACCACACTCTCAGTACATTCGAGATCCTAACCACACTCTCAGTACATTCCAGACCCTAACCACACACTCAGTCCATTCCAGATCCTAACCACACTCTCAGTACATTCCAGATCCTAACCACACTCTCAGTACATTCCAGATCCTAACCACACTCTCAGTACATTCGAGATCCTAACCACACTCTCAGTACATTCCAGATCCTAACCACACTCTCAGACAGTACATTCCAGACCCTAACCACACTCTCAGTACATTCCACATCCTAACCACATTCTCAGTACATTCGAGATCCTAACCACACTCTCAGTACATTCCAGACCCTAACCACACACTCAGTCCATTCGAGATCCTAACCACACTCTCAGTACATTCCAGATCCTAACCACACTCTCAGTACATTCCAGATCCTAACCACACTCTCCCTACATTCCAGACCCTAACCACACACTCAGTCCATTCCAGATCCTAACCACACTCTCAGTACATTCCAGATCCTAACCACACACTCAGTACATTCCAGATCCTAACCACACTCCCAGTACATTCCAGATCCTAACCACACACTCAGTACATTCCAGATCCTAACCACACTCTCAGTACATTCCAGATCCTAACCACATTCTCAGTACATTCCAGATCCTAACAACACTCTCAGTACATTCCAGATCCTAACCACACTCTCAGTACATTCCAGATCCTAACCACACTCTCAGTACATTCCAGATCCTAACCACACTCTCAGTACATTCCAGACACTAACCACACTCTCAGTTCATTCCAGATCCTAACCACACTCTCAGACAGTACATTCCAGACCCTAACCACACTCTCAGTACATTCCACATCCTAACCATATTCTCAGTACATTCCAGATCCTAACCACACTCTCAGTACATTCCAGATCCTAACCACACTCTCAGACAGTACATTCCAGACCCTAACCACACTCTCAGTACATTCCACATCCTAACCACATTCTCAGTACATTCGAGATCCTAACCACACTCTCAGTACATTCCAGACCCTAACCACACACTCAGTCCATTCCAGATCCTAACCACACTCCCAGTACATTCCAGATCCTAACCACACACTCAGTCCATTCCAGATCCTAACCACACTCCCAGTACATTCCAGATCCTAACCACACTCTCAGTACATTCCAGATCCTAAGCACATTCTCAGTACATTCCAGATCCTAACCACACTCTCAGTACATTCCAGATCCTAAGCACACTCTCAGTACATTCCAGATCCTAACCACACTCTCAGTACATTCCAGATCCTAACCACACTCTCAGTACATTCCAGATCCTAACCACACTCTCAGTACATTCCAGAACCTAACCACACTCTCAGTACATTCCAGACCCTAACCACACTCTCAGTACATTCCAGACCCTAACCACACTCTCAGTACATTCCAGATCCTAACCACACTGTCAGTACATTCCGGATCCTAACCACACTGTCAGTACATTCCGGATCCTAACCACACTCTCAGACAGTACATTCCAGATCCTAACCACACTCTCAGTACATTCCAGATCCTAACCACACTCCCAGTACATTCCAGATCCTAACCACACTCTCAGTACATTCCGGATCCTAACCACAGCCTCAGTACATTCCAGATCCTAACCACACTCTCAGTACATTCCAGATCCTAACCACACTCTCAGTACATTCCAGATCCTAACCACACTCTCAGTACATTCCAGATCCTAACCACACTCTCAGTACATTCCAGATCCTAACCACACTCTCAGTACATTCCAGATCCTAACCACACTCTCAGTACATTCCAGATCCCAACCACACTGTCAGTACATTCCGGATCCTAACCACACTCTCAGTACATTCCAGAAACTAACCACACTCTCAGTACATTCCAGATCTTAACCACACTCTCAGACAGTACATTCCAAATCCTAACCACACTCTCAGTACATTCCAGATCCTAACCACACTGTCAGTACATTCCGGATCCTAACCACACTCTCAGTACATTCCAGATCCTAACCACATTCTCAGTACATTCCAGACCCTAACCACACTCTCAGTACATTCCAGATCCTAACCACACTCTCAGACAGTACATTCCAAATCCTAACCACACTCTCAGTACATTCCAGATCCTAACCACACTCTCAGTACATTCCAGATCCTAACCACACTCTCAGACAGTACATTCCAAATCCTAACCACACTCTCAGTACATTCCAGATCCTAACCACACTCTCAGTACATTCCAGATCCTAACCACACTCTCAGACAGTACATTCCAGATCCTAACCACACTCTCAGTACATTCCAGATCCTAACCACACTCTCAGTACATTCCGGATCCTAACCACAGCCTCAGTACATTCCAGATCCTAACCACACTCTCAGTACATTCTGGATCCTAACCACACTCTCAGTAAATTCCAGATCCTAACCACACTCTCAGTACATTCTGGATCCTAACCACACTCTCAGACAGTACATTCCAGATCCTAACCACACTCTCAGTACATTCCAGATCCTAACCACACTCTCAGTACATTCCGGATCCTAACCACACTCTCAGTACATTCCAGATCCTAACCACACTCTCAGTACATTCCAGATCCTAACCACACTCTCAGTACATTCCAGATCCTAACCACACTCTCAGACAGTACATTCCAGATCCTAACCAGACTCTCAGTACATTCCAGATCCTAACCACACTCTCAGTACATTCCAGACCCTAACCACACTCTCAGTACATTCCAGATCCTAACCACATTCTCAGAACATTCCAGATCCTAACCACACTCTCAGACAGTACATTCCAGATCCTAAACACACTCTCAGACAGTACATTCCAGATCCTAACCACACTCTCAGTACATTCCAGATCCTAACCACACTCTCAGTACATTCCAGACCCTAACCACACTCTCAGTACATTCCAGGTCCTAACCACACTCTCAGTACATTCCAGATCCTAACCACATTCTCAGTACATTCCAGATCCTAACCACACTCTCAGACAGTACATTCCAGATCCTAACCACACTCTCAGTACATTCGAGATCCTAACCACACTCTCAGTACATTCCAGACCCTAACCACACATTCAGTCCATTCCAGATCCTAACCACACTCCCAGTACATTCCAGATCCTAACCACACTCTCAGTACATTCGAGATCCTAACCACACTCTCAGTACATTCCAGACCCTAACCACACACTCAGTCCATTCCAGATCCTAACCACACTCACAGTACATTCCAGATCCTAACCACACACCCAGTACATTCCAGATCCTAACCACACTCTCAGTTCATTCCAGATCCTAACCACATTCTCAGACAGTACATTCCAGACCCTAACCACACTCTCAGTACATTCCACATCCTAACCACATTCTCAGTACATTCCAGATCCTAACCACACTCTCAGTACATTCCAGATCCTAACCACACTCTCAGACAGTACATTCCAGACCCTAACCACACTCTCAGTACATTCCACATCCTAACCACATTCTCAGTACATTCGAGATCCTAACCACACTCTCAGTACATTCCAGACCCTAACCACACACTCAGTCCATTCGAGATCCTAACCACACTCTCAGTACATTCCAGACCCTAACCACACACTCAGTCCATTCCAGATCCTAACCACACTCTCAGTACATTCCAGATCCTAACCACACACTCAGTACATTCCAGATCCTAACCACACTCCCAGTACATTCCAGATCCTAACCACACACTCAGTACATTCCAGATCCTAACCACACTCTCAGTACATTCCAGATCCTAACCACATTCTCAGTACATTCCAGATCCTAACAACACTCTCAGTACATTCCAGATCCTAACCACACTCTCAGTACATTCCAGATCCTAACCACACTCTCAGTACATTCCAGATCCTAACCACACTCACAGTACATTCCAGACACTAACCACACTCTCAGTTCATTCCAGATCCTAACCACACTCTCAGACAGTACATTCCAGACCCTAACCACACTCTCAGTACATTCCACATCCTAACCATACTCTCAGTACATTCCAGATCCTAACCACACTCTCAGTACATTCCAGATCCTAACCACACTCTCAGACAGTACATTCCAGATCCTAACCACACACTCAGTACATTCCAGATCCTAACCACACTCTCAGTACATTCCAGATCCTAACCACATTCTCAGTACATTCCAGATCCTAACAACACTCTCAGTACATTCCAGATCCTAACCACACTCTCAGTACATTCCAGATCCTAACCACACTCTCAGTACATTCCAGATCCTAACCACACTCACAGTACATTCCAGACACTAACCACACTCTCAGTTCATTCCAGATCCTAACCACACTCTCAGACAGTACATTCCAGACCCTAACCACACTCTCAGTACATTCCACATCCTAACCATATTCTCAGTACATTCCAGATCCTAACCACACTCTCAGTACATTCCAGATCCTAACCACACTCTCAGACAGTACATTCCAGACCCTAACCACACTCTCAGTACATTCCAGATCCTAACCACACTCTCATTACATTCGAGATCCTAACCACACTCTCAGTACATTCCAGACCCTAACCACACTCTCAGTACATTCCACATCCTAACCACATTCTCAGTACATTCGAGATCCTAACCACACTCTCAGTACATTCCAGACCCTAACCACACACTCAGTCCATTCCAGATCCTAACCACACTCCCAGTACATTCCAGATCCTAACCACACACTCAGTCCATTCCAGATCCTAACCACACTCCCAGTACATTCCAGATCCTAACCACACTCTCAGTACATTCCAGATCCTAAGCACACTCTCAGTACATTCCAGATCCTAACCACACTCTCAGTACATTCCAGATCCTAACCACACTCTCAGTACATTCCAGATCCTAACCACACTCTCATTACATTCCAGATCCTAACCACACTCTCAGTACATTCCAGAACCTAACCACACTCTCAGTACATTCCAGACCCTAACCACACTCTCAGTACATTCCAGATCCTAACCACATTCTCAGAACATTCCAGATCCTAACCACACTCTCAGACAGTACATTCCAGATCCTAAACACACTCTCAGACAATACATTCCAGATCCTAACCACACTCTCAGTACATTCCAGATCCTAACCACACTCTCTTAGTACATTCCAGACCCTAACCACACTCTCAGTACATTCCAGGTCCTAACCACACTCTCAGTACATTCCAGACCCTAACCACACTCTCAGTACATTCCAGATCCTAACCACACTCTCAGACAGTACATTCCAGATCCTAACCACACTCTCAGTACATTCCAGATCCTAACCACACTCTCAGTACATTCCAGACCCTAACCACACTCTCAGTACATTCCAGGTCCTAACCACACTCTCAGTACATTCCAGACCCTAACCACACTCTCAGTACATTCCAGATCCTAACCACACTCTCAGACAGTACATTCCAGATCCTAACCACACTCTCAGTACATTCCAGACCCTAACCACACTCTCAGTACATTCCAGATCCTAACCACATTCTCAGTACATTCCAGATCCTAACCACACTCTCAGACAGTACATTCCAGATCCTAACCACACTCTCAGTACATTCGAGATCCTAACCACACTCTCAGTACATTCCAGACCCTAACCACACACTCAGTCCATTCCAGATCCTAACCACACTCCCAGTACATTCCAGATCCTAACCACACTCTCAGTACATTCGAGATCCTAACCACACTCTCAGTACATTCCAGACCCTAACCACACACTCAGTCCATTCCAGATCCTAACCACACTCTCAGTACATTCCAGATCCTAACCACACACTCAGTACATTCCAGATCCTAACCACACTCCCAGTACATTCCAGATCCTAACCACACACTCAGTACATTCCAGATCCTAACCACACTCTCAGTACATTCCAGATCCTAACCACATTCTCAGTACATTCCAGATCCTAACAACACTCTCAGTACATTCCAGATCCTAACCACACTCTCAGTACATTCCAGATCCTAACCACACTCTCAGTACATTCCAGATCCTAACCACACTCTCAGTACATTCCAGACACTAACCACACTCTCAGTTCATTCCAGATCCTAACCACACTCTCAGACAGTACATTCCAGACCCTAACCACACTCTCAGTACATTCCACATCCTAACCACATTCTCAGTACATTCCAGATCCTAACCACACTCTCAGTACATTCCAGATCCTAACCACACTCTCAGACAGTACATTCCAGACCCTAACCACACTCTCAGTACATTCCACATCCTAACCACATTCTCAGTACATTCGAGATCCTAACCACACTCTCAGTACATTCCAGACCCTAACCACACACTCAGTCCATTCGAGATCCTAACCACACTCTCAGTACATTCCAGACCCTAACCACACACTCAGTCCATTCCAGATCCTAACCACACTCTCAGTACATTCCAGATCCTAACCACACACTCAGTACATTCCAGATCCTAACCACACTCCCAGTACATTCCAGATCCTAACCACACACTCAGTACATTCCAGATCCTAACCACACTCTCAGTACATTCCAGGTCCTAACCACATTCTCAGTACATTCCAGATCCTAACAAAACTCTCAGTACATTCCAGATCCTAACCACACTCTCAGTACATTCCAGATCCTAACCACACTCTCAGTACATTCCAGATCCTAACCACACTCTCAGTACATTCCAGACACTAACCGCACTCTCAGTTCATTCCAGATCCTAACCACACTCTCAGACAGTACATTCCAGACCCTAACCACACTCTCAGTACATTCCACATCCTAACCATATTCTCAGTACATTCCAGATCCTAACCACACTCTCAGTACATTCCAGATCCTAACCACACTCTCAGACAGTACATTCCAGACCCTAACCACACTCTCAGTACATTCCACATCCTAACCACATTCTCAGTACATTCGAGATCCTAACCACACTCTCAGTACATTCCAGACCCTAACCACACACTCAGTCCATTCCAGATCCTAACCACACTCCCAGTACATTCCAGATCCTAACCACACACTCAGTCCATTCCAGATCCTAACCACACTCCCAGTACATTCCAGATCCTAACCACACTCTCAGTACATTCCAGATCCTAACCACATTCTCAGTACATTCCAGATCCTAACCACACTCTCAGTACATTCCAGATACTAAGCACACTCTCAGTACATTCCAGATCCTAACCACACTCTCAGTACATTCCAGATCCTAACCACACTCTCAGTACATTCCAGATCCTAACCACACTCTCATTACATTCCAGATCCTAACCACACTCTCAGTACATTCCAGAACCTAACCACACTCTCAGTACATTCCTGGCCCTAACCACACTCTCAGTACATTCCAGATCCTAACCACACTCTCAGTACATTCCAGATCCTAACCACACTCTCAGTACATTCCAGATCCTAACCACACTCTCAGTACATTCCAGATCCTAACCACACACTCAGAACATTCCAGACCCTATCCACACTCTCAGTACATTCCAGATCCTAACCACACTCTCAGTACATTCCAGATCCTAACCACACTCTCGGTACATTCCAGATCCTAACCACACTCTCAGTACATTCCAGATCCTAACCACACTCTCAGTACATTCCAGATCCTAACCACACTCTCAGTACATTCCAGATCCTAACCACACTCTCAGTACATTCCAGATCCTAACCACACACTCAGTACATTCCAGACCCTATCCACACTCTCAGTACATTCCAGATCCTAACCACACTCTCAGTACATTCCAGATCTTAACCACACTCTCGGTACATTCCAGATCCTAACCACACTCTCAGACAGTACATTCCAGATCCTAACCACACTCTCAGTGCATTCCAGATCCTAACCACACTCTCAGTACATTCCAGATCCTAACCACACTCTCAGTACATTCCAGATCCTAACCACACTCTCAGCACATTCCAGATCCTAACGACACTCGCAGTACATTCCAGACCCTAACCACACTCTCAGTACATTCCAGATCCTAACCACACTCTCAGTACATTCCAGACCCTAACCACACTCTCAGTACATTCCAGATCCTAACCACACTCTCAGTACATTCCAGATCCTAACCACACTCTCAGACAGTACATTCCAGATCCTGACCACACGCTCAGTACATTCCAGATCCTAACCACACTCTCAGTACATTCCAGATTCTAACCACACTCTCAGTAAATTCCTGATCCTAACCACACTCTCAGTACATTCCAGATCTTAACCACACTGTCAGTACATTCCAGACCCTAACCACACTGTCAGTACATTCCAGATCCTAACCACACTCTCAGACAGTACATTCCAGATCCTAACCACACTCTCAGTACATTCCAGATCCTAACCACACTCTCAGTAAATTCCAGATCCTAACCACACTCTCAGTACATTCCGGATCCTAACCACACCCTCAGTACATTCCAGATCCTAACCACACTCTCAGTACATTCTGGATCCTAACCACACTCTCAGTAAATTCCAGATCCTAACCACACTCTCAGTACATTCCGGATCCTAACCACACTCTCAGTACATTCCAGATCCTAACCACACTCTCAGTACATTCCAGATCCTAACCACACTCTCAGACAGTACATTCCAGATCCTAACCACACTCTCAGTACATTCCAGATCCTAACCACACTCTCAGTACATTCCAGACCCTAACCACACTCTCAGTACATTCCAGATCCTAACCACATTCTCAGTACATTCCAGATCCTAACCACACTCTCAGACAGTACATTCCAGATCCTAACCACACTCTCAGTACATTCCAGATCCTAACCACACTCTCAGTACATTCCAGACCCAAACCACACTCTCAGTACATTCCAGATCCTAACCACACACTCAGTACATTCCAGATCCTAACCACATTCTCAGTACATTCCAGATCCTAACCACACTCTCAGACAGTACATTCCAGATCCTAACCACACTCTCAGTACATTCGAGATCCTAACCACACTCTCAGGACTATCCAGACCCTAACCACACACTCAGTCCATTCCAGATCCTAACCACACTCCCAGTACATTCCAGATCCTAACCACACACTCAGTCCATTCCAGATCCTAACCACACTCCCAGTACATTCCAGATCCTAACCACACTCTCAGTACATTCCAGATCCTAACCACATTCTCAGTACATTCCAGATCCTAACCACACTCTCAGTACATTCCAGATCCTAAGCACACTCTCAGTACATTCCAGATCCTAACCACACTCTCAGTACATTCCAGATCCTAACCACACTCTCAGTACATTCCAGATCCTAACCACACTCTCATTACATTCCAGATCCTAACCACACTCTCAGTACATTCCAGAACCTAACCACACTCTCAGTACATTCCTGGCCCTAACCACACTCTCAGTACATTCCAGATCCTAACCACACTCTCAGACAGTACATTCCAGATCCTGACCACACTCTCAGTACATTTCAGATCCTAACCACACTCTCAGTACATTCCAGATTCTAACCACACTCTCAGTAAATTCCTGATCCTAACCACACTCTCCGTACATTCCAGATCTTAACCACACTCTCAGTACATTCCAGACCCTAACCACACTGTCAGTACATTCCAGATCCTAACCACACTCTCAGACAGTACATTCCAGATCCTAACCACACTCTCAGTACATTCCAGATCCTAACCACACTCTCAGTACATTCCAGATCCTAACCACACTCTCAGTACATTCCAGATCCTAACCACACACTCAGTACATTCCAGACCCTATCCACACTCTCAGTACATTCCAGATCCTAACCACACTCTCAGTACATTCCAGATCCTAACCACACTCTCGGTACATTCCAGATCCTAACCACACTCTCAGTACATTCCAGATCCTAACCACACTCTCAGTACATTCCAGATCCTAACCACACTCTCAGTACATTCCAGATCCTAACCACACTCTCAGTACATTCCAGATCCTAACCACAAACTCAGTACATTCCAGACCCTATCCACACTCTCAGTACATTCCAGATCCTAACCACACTCTCAGTACATTCCAGATCTTAACCACACTCTCGGTACATTCCAGATCCTAACCACACTCTCAGACAGTACATTCCAGATCCTAACCACACTCTCAGTGCATTCCAGATCCTAACCACACTCTCAGTACATTCCAGATCCTAACCACACTCTCAGTACATTCCAGATCCTAACCACACTCTCAGTACATTCCAGATCCTAACGACACTCGCAGTACATTCCAGACCCTAACCACACTCGCAGTACATTCCAGATCCTAACCACACTCTCAGTACATTCCAGATCCTAACCACACTCTCAGTACATTCCAGATCCTAACCACACTCTCAGTGCATTCCAGATCCTAACCACACTCTCAGTACATTCCAGACCCTAACCACACTCTCAGTACATTCCAGATCCTAACCACTCTCAGTACATTCCAGACCCTAACCACACTCTCAGTACATTCCAGATCCTAACCACACTCTCAGTACATTCCAGACCCTAACCACACTCTCAGTACATTCCAGATCCTAACCACACTCTCAGTACATTCCAGATCCTAACCACACTCTCAGACAGTACATTCCAGATCCTGACCACACGCTCAGTACATTCCAGATCCTAACCACACTCTCAGTACATTCCAGATTCTAACCACACTCTCAGTAAATTCCTGATCCTAACCACACTCTCAGTACATTCCAGATCTTAACCACACTGTCAGTACATTCCAGACCCTAACCACACTGTCAGTACATTCCAGATCCTAACCACACTCTCAGACAGTACATTCCAGATCCTAACCACACTCTCAGTACATTCCAGATCCTAACCACACTCTCAGTAAATTCCAGATCCTAACCACACTCTCAGTACATTCCGGATCCTAACCACACCCTCAGTACATTCCAGATCCTAACCACACTCTCAGTACATTCTGGATCCTAACCACACTCTCAGTAAATTCCAGATCCTAACCACACTCTCAGTACATTCCGGATCCTAACCACACTCTCAGTACATTCCAGATCCTAACCACACTCTCAGTACATTCCAGATCCTAACCACACTCTCAGACAGTACATTCCAGATCCTAACCACACTCTCAGTACATTCCAGATCCTAACCACACTCTCAGTACATTCCAGACCCTAACCACACTCTCAGTACATTCCAGATCCTAACCACACTCTCAGTACATTCCAGATCCTAACCACATTCTCAGTACATTCCAGATCCTAACCACACTCTCAGACAGTACATTCCAGATCCTAACCACACTCTCAGACAGTACATTCCAGATCCTAACCACACTCTCAGTACATTCCAGACCCAAACCACACTCTCAGTACATTCCAGATCCTAACCACATTCTCAGTACATTCCAGATCCTAACCACACTCTCAGACAGTACATTCCAGATCCTAACCACACTCTCAGTACATTCGAGATCCTAACCACACTCTCAGGACTATCCAGACCCTAACCACACACTCAGTCCATTCCAGATCCTAACCACACTCCCAGTACATTCCAGATCCTAACCACACTCTCAGTACATTCGAGATCCTAACCACACTCTCAGTACATTCCAGACCCTAACCACACACTCAGTCCATTCCAGATCCTAACCACACTCCCAGTACATTCCAGATCCTAACCACACTCTCAGTACATTTCAGATCCTAACCACATTCTCAGTACATTCCAGATCCTAACCACACTCTCAGTACATTCCAGATCCTAACCACACTCTCAGTACATTCCAGATCCTAACCACACTCTCAGTACATTCCAGATCCTAACCACACTCTCAGTACATTCCAGACCCTAATCACACTCTCAGTACATTCCAGATCCTAACCACACTCTCAGACAGTTCATTCCAGACCCTAACCACACTCTCAGTACATTCCACTTCCTAACCACATTCTCAGTACATTCCAGATCCTAACCACACTCTCAGTACATTCCAGATCCTAACCACCCTCTCAGACAGTACATTCCAGAACCTAACCACACTCTCAGTACATTCCAGATCCTAACCACACACTCAGTACATTCCAGACCCTAACCACACTCTCAGTACATTCCAGATCCTAACCACACTCTCAGTACATTCCAGATCCTAACCACAGCCTCAGTACATTCCAGATCGTAACCACACTCTCAGTACATTCCAGATCCTAACCACACTCTCAGTACATTCCAGATCCTAACCACACTCTCAGTACATTCCAGATCCTAACCACACTCTCAGTACATTCCAGATCCTAACCACACTCTCAGTACATTCCAGATCCTAACCACAATCTCAGTACATTCCAGATCATAACCACACTCTCAGACAGTGCATTCCAGATCCTAACCACACTCTCAGTACATTCCAGATCCTAACCACACTCTCAGTACATTCCAGATCCTAACCACACTCTCAGTACATTCCAGATCCTAACCACACTCGCAGTACATTCCAGACCCTAACCACACTCTCAGTACATTCCAGATCCTAACCACACTCTCAGTACATTCCAGATCCTAACCACACTCTCAGTACATTCCAGATCCTAACCACACTCTCAGACAGTACATTCCAGATCCTGACCACACTCTCAGTACATTTCAGATCCTAACCACACTCTCAGTACATTCCAGATTCTAACCACACTCTCAGTAAATTCCTGATCCTAACCACACTCTCCGTACATTCCAGATCTTAACCACACTCTCAGTACATTCCAGACCCTAACCACACTGTCAGTACATTCCAGATCCTAACCACACTCTCAGACAGTACATTCCAGATCCTAACCACACTCTCAGTACATTCCAGATCCTAACCACACTCTCAGTAAATTCCAGATCCTAACCACACTCTCAGTACATTCCGGATCCTAACCACACCCTCAGTACATTCCAGATCCTAACCACACTCTCAGTACATTCTGGATCCTAACCACACTCTCAGTAAATTCCAGATCCTAACCACACTCTCGGTACATTCCGGATCCTAACCACACTCTCAGTACATTCCAGATCCTAACCACACTCTCAGTACATTCCAGATCCTAACCACACTCTCAGACAGTACATTCCAGATCCTAACCACACTCTCAGTACATTCCAGATCATAACCACACTCTCAGTACATTCCAGACCCTAACCACACTCTCAGTACATTCCAGATCCTAACCACATTCTCAGTACATTCCAGATCCTAACCACACTCTCAGACAGTACATTCCAGATCCTAACCACACTCTCAGACAGTACATTCCAGATCCTAACCACACTCTCAGTACATTCGAGATCCTAACCACACTCTCAGTACATTCCAGACACTAACCACACACTCAGTCCATTCCAGATCCTAACCACACTCCCAGTACATTCCAGATCCTAACCACACTCTCAGTACATTTCAGATCCTAACCACATTCTCAGTACATTCCAGATCCTAACCACACTCTCAGTACATTCCAGATCCTAACCACACTCTCAGTACATTCCAGATCCTAACCACACTCTCAGTACATTCCAGATCCTAACCACACTCTCAGTACATTCCAGACCCTAATCACACTCTCAGTACATTCCAGATCCTAACCACACTCTCAGACAGTTCATTCCAGACCCTAACCACACTCTCAGTACATTCCACTTCCTAACCACATTCTCAGTACATTCCAGATCCTAACCACACTCTCAGTACATTCCAGATCCTAACCACCCTCTCAGACAGTACATTCCAGACCCTAACCACACTCTCAGTACATTCCACATCCTAACCACATTCTCAGTACATTCGAGATCCTAACCACACTCTCAGTACATTCCAGAACCTAACCACACTCTCAGTACATTCCTGGCCCTAACCACACTCTCAGTACATTCCTGGCCCTAACCACACTCTCAGTACATTCCAGATCCCAACCACACTCTCAGTACATTCCAGAACCTAACCACACTCTCAGTACATTCCAGATCCTAACCACACACTCAGTACATTCCAGACCCTAACCACACTCTCAGTACATTCCAGATCCTAACCACACTCTCAGTACATTCCAGATCCTAACCACACTCTCAGTACATTCCAGATCCTAACCACACTCTCAGTACATTCCAGATCCTAACCACACTCTCAGTACATTCCAGATCCTAACCACACTCTCAGACAGTACATTCCAGATCCTAACCACACTCTCAGTACATTCCAGATCCTAACCACACTCTCAGTACATTCCAGATCCTAACCACACTCTCAGTACATTCCAGATCCTAACCACACTCTCATTACATTCCAGATCCTAACCACACTCTCAGTACATTCCAGATCATAACCACACTCTCAGACAGTGCATTCCAGATCCTAACCACACTCTCAGTACATTCCAGATCCTAACCACACTCTCAGTACATTCCAGATCCTAACCACACTCTCAGTACATTCCAGATCCTAACCACACTCGCAGTACATTCCAGACCCTAACCACACTCTCAGTACATTCCAGATCCTAACCACACTCTCAGTACATTCCAGACCCTAACCACACTCTCAGTACATTCCAGATCCTAACCACACTCTCAGTACATTCCAGATCCTAACCACACTCTCAGACAGTACATTCCAGATCCTGACCACACTCTCAGTACATTTCAGATCCTAACCACACTCTCAGTACATTCCAGATTCTAACCACACTCTCAGTAAATTCCTGATCCTAACCACACTCTCCGTACATTCCAGATCTTAACCACACTCTCAGTACATTCCAGACCCTAACCACACTGTCAGTACATTCCAGATCCTAACCACACTCTCAGACAGTACATTCCAGATCCTAACCACACTCTCAGTACATTCCAGATCCTAACCACACTCTCAGTAAATTCCAGATCCTAACCACACTCTCAGTACATTCCGGATCCTAACCACACCCTCAGTACATTCCAGATCCTAACCACACTCTCAGTACATTCTGGATCCTAACCACACTCTCAGTAAATTCCAGATCCTAACCACACTCTCAGTACATTCCGGATCCTAACCACACTCTCAGTACATTCCAGATTCTAACCACACTCTCAGTACATTCCAGATCCTAACCACACTCTCAGACAGTACATTCCAGATCCTAACCACACTCTCAGTACATTCCAGATCATAACCACACTCTCAGTACATTCCAGACCCTAACCACACTCTCAGTACATTCCAGATCCTAACCACATTCTCAGTACATTCCAGATCCTAACCACACTCTCAGACAGTACATTCCAGATCCTAACCACACTCTCAGACAGTACATTCCAGATCCTAACCACACTCTCAGTACATTCCAGATCCTAACCACACTCTCAGTACATTCCAGACCCTAACCACACTCTCAGTACATTCCAGATCCTAACCACACACTCAGAACATTCCAGATCCTAACCACATTCTCAGTACATTCCAGATCCTAACCACACTCTCAGACAGTACATTCCAGATCCTAACCACACTCTCAGTACATTCGAGATCCTAACCACACTCTCAGTACTATCCAGACCCTAACCACACACTCAGTCCATTCCAGATCCTAACCACACTCCCAGTACATTCCAGATCCTAACCACACTCTCAGTACATTCGAGATCCTAACCACACTCTCAGTACATTCCAGACCCTAACCACACTCTAAGTACATTCCAGACCCTAACCACACTCTCAGTACATTCCAGATCCTAACCACATTCTCAGTACGTTCCAGATCCTAACCAGACTCTCAGACAGTACATTCCAGATCCTAACCACACTCTCAGACAGTACATTCCAGATCCTAACCACACTCTCAGTACATTCCAGATCCTAACCACACTCTCAGTACATTCCAGACCCTAACCACACTCTCAGTACATTCCAGATCCTAACCACACTCTCAGTACATTCCAGATCCTAACCAAATTCTCAGTACATTCCAGATCCTAACCACACTCTCAGACAGTACATTCCAGATCCTAACCACACTCTCAGTACATTCGAGATCCTAACCACACTCTCAGTACTATCCAGACCCTAACCACACACTCAGTCCATTCCAGATCCTAACCACACTCCCAGTACATTCCAGATCCTAACCACACTCTCAGTACATTCGAGATCCTAACCACACTCTCAGTACATTCCAGATCCTAACCACACTCTCAGTACATTCCAGATCCTAACCACACTCTCAGTACGTCCAGACCCTAATCACACTCTCAGTACATTCCAGATCCTAACCACACTCTCAGACAGTACATTCCAGACCCTAACCACACTCTCAGTACATTCCACTTCCTAACCACATTCTCAGTACATTCCAGATCCTAACCACACTCTCAGTACATTCCAGATCCTAACCACCCTCTCAGACAGTACATTCCAGACCCTAACCACACTCTCAGTACATTCCACATCCTAACCACATTCTCAGTACATTCGAGATCCTAACCACACTCTCAGTACATTCCAGACCCTAACCACACACTCAGTCCATTCCAGATCCTAACCACACCCCCAGTACATTCCAGATCCTAACCACACTCTCAGTACATTCCAGATCCTAACCACATTCTCAGTACATTCCAGATCCTAACCACACTCTCAGTACATTCCAGATCCTAACCACATTCTCAGTACATTCCAGATCCTAACCACACTCTCAGTACATTCCAGATCCTAACCACACTCTCAGTACATTCCAGATCCTAACCACACTCTCAGTACATTCCAGAACCTAACCACACTCTCAGTACATTCCTGGCCCTAACCACACTCTCAGTACATTCCAGATCCCAACCACACTCTCAGTACATTCCAGAACCTAAACACACTCTCAGTACATTCCAGATCCTAACCACACACTCAGTACATTCCAGACCCTAACCACACTCTCAGTACATTCCAGATCCTAACCACACTGTCAGTACATTCCAGATCCTAACCACACTCTCAGACAGTGCATTCCAGATCCTAACCACACTCTCAGTACATTCCAGATCCTAACCACACTCTCAGTACATTCCAGATCCTAACCACACTCTCAGTACATTCCAGATCCTAACCACACTCGCAGTACATTCCAGACCCTAACCACACTCTCAGTACATTCCAGATCCTAACCACACTCTCAGTACATTCCAGACCCTAACCACACTCTCAGTACATTCCAGATCCTAACCACACTCTCAGACAGTACATTCCAGATCCTGACCACACTCTCAGTACATTCCAGATCCTAACCACACTCTCAGTACATTCCAGATTCTAACCACACTCTCAGTAAATTCCTGATCCTAACCACACTCTCAGTACATTCCAGATCTTAACCACACTCTCAGTACATTCCAGACCCTAACCACACTGTCAGTACATTCCAGATCCTAACCACACTCACAGACAGTACATTCCAGATCCTAACCATACTCTCAGTACATTCCAGATCCTAACCACACTCTCAGTAAATTCCAGATCCTAACCACACTCTCAGTACATTCCGGATCCTAACCACACTCTCAGTACATTCCAGATCCTAACCACACTCTCAGTACATTCTGGATCCTAACCACACTCTCAGTAAATTCCAGATCCTAACCACACTCTCAGTACATTCCGGATCCTAACCACACTCTCAGTACATTCCAGATCCTAACCACACTCTCAGTACATTCCAGATCCTAACCACACTCTCAGACAGTACATTCCAGATCCTAACCACACTCTCAGTACATTCCAGATCCTAACCACACTCTCAGTACATTCCAGACCCTAACCACACTCTCAGTACATTCCAGATCCTAACCACATTCTCAGTACATTCCAGATCCTAACCAGACTCTCAGACAGTACATTCCAGATCCTAACCACACTCTCAGACAGTACATTCCAGATCCTAACCACACTCTCAGTACATTCCAGATCCTAACCACACTCTCAGTACATTCCAGACCCTAACCACATTCTCAGTACATTCCAGATCCTAACCACACTCTCAGTACATTGCAGATCCTAACCACATTCTCAGTACATTCCAGATCCTAACCACACTCTCAGACAGTACATTCCAGATCCTAACCACACTCTCAGTACATTCGAGATCCTAACCACACTCTCAGTACTATCCAGACCCTAACCACACACTCAGTCCATTCCAGATCCTAACCACACTCCCAGTACATTCCAGATCCTAACCACACTCTCAGTACATTCGAGATCCTAACCACACTCTCAGTACATTCCAGACCCTAACCACACACTCAGTCCATTCCAGATCCTAACCACACTCCCAGTACATTCCAGATCCTAACCACACACTCAGTACATTCCAGATCCTAACCACACTCTCAGTACATTTCAGATCCTAACCACATTCTCAGTACATTCCAGATCCTAACCACACTCTCAGTACATTCCAGATCCTAACCACACTCTCAGTACATTCCAGATCCTAACCACACTCTCAGTACATTCCAGATCCTAACCACACTCTCAGTACATTCCAGACCCTAATCACACTCTCAGTACATTCCAGATCCTAACCACACTCTCAGACAGTACATTCCAGACCCTAACCACACTCTCAGTACATTCCACTTCCTAACCACATTCTCAGTACATTCCAGATCCTAACCACACTCTCAGTACATTCCAGATCCTAACCATACTCTCAGACAGTACATTCCAGACCCTAACCACACTCTCAGTACATTCCACATCCTAACCACATTCTCAGTACATTCAAGATCCTAACCACACTCTCAGTACATTCCAGACCCTAACCACACACTCAGTCCATTCCAGATCCTAACCACACCCCCAGTACATTCCAGATCCTAACCACACTCTCAGTACATTCCAGATCCTAACCACACACTCAGTACATTCCAGATCCTATCCACACTCTCAGTACATTCCAGATCCTAACCACACTCTCAGTACATTCCAGAACCTAACCACACTCTCAGTACATTCCTGGCCCTAACCACACTCTCAGTACATTCCTGGCCCTAACCACACTCTCAGTACATTCCAGATCCTAACCACACTCTCAGTACATTCCAGAACCTAACCACACTCTCAGTACATTCCAGATCCTAACCACACACTCAGTACATTCCAGACCCTAACCACACTCTCAGTACATTCCAGATCCTAACCACACTCTCAGTACATTCCAGATCCTAACCACACTCTCAGTACATTCCAGATCCTAACCACACTCTCAGTACATTCCAGATCCTAACCACACTCTCAGTACATTCCAGATCCTAACCACACTCTCAGACAGTACATTCCAGATCCTAACCACACTCTCAGTACATTCCAGATCCTAACCACACTCTCAGTACATTCCAGATCCTAACCACACTCTCAGTACATTCCAGATCCTAACCACACTCTCAGTACATTCCAGATCCAAACCACACTCTCAGTACATTCCAGATCCTAACCACACTCTCAGTACACTCCAGATCCTAATCACACTCTCAGTATATTCCAGATCCTAACCACACTCTCAGTACATTCCAGATCCTAACCACACACTCAGTACATTCCAGACCCTAACCACACTCTCAGTACATTCCAGATCCTAACCACACTCTCAGTACATTCCAGATCCTAACCACACTCTCAGTACACTCCAGATCCTAATCACACTCTCAGTATATTCCAGATCCTAACCACACTCTCAGTACATTCCAGATCCTAACCACACTCTCAGTACACTCCAGATCCTAATCACACTCTCAGTATATTCCAGATCCTAACCACACTCTCAGTACATTCCAGATCCTAACCACACTCTCAGTACATTCCAGATCCTAACCACAATCTCAGTACATTCCAGATCCTAACCACACTCTCAGTACACTCCAGATCCTAACCACAATCTCAGTACATTCCAGATCCTAACCACACTCTCAGTACATTCCAGATCCTAACCACACTCTCAGTTCATTCCAGATCCTAACCACACTCTCAGTACATTCCAGATCCTAACCACACTCTCAGTACACTCCAGATCCTAACCACACTCTCAGTACATTCCAGATCCTAACCACACTCTCAGTACATTCCAGACCCTAACCACACTCTCAGTACACTCCAGAACCTAACCACACTCTCAGTACATTCCAGATCCTAACCACACTCCCAGTACATTCCAGATCCTAACCACGCTCTCAGTACACTCCAGAACCTAACCACACTCTCAATACATTCCAGATCCTAACCACACTCTCAATACATTCCAGATCCTAACCACACTCTCAGTCCATTCCAGATCCTAACCACACTCTCAGAACATTCCAGATCCTAACCACACTCTCAGTCCATTCCAGATCCTAACCACACTCTCAGTCCATTCCAGATCCTAACCACACTCTCAGTATATTCCAGACCCTAACCACACACTCAGTACATTCCAGACCCTAACCACACTCTCAGTACATTCCAGATCCTAACCACACTCTCAGTACATTCCAGATCCTAACCACACTCTCAGTACATTCCAGATCCTAACCACACTCTCAGTACATTCCAGATCCTAACCACACTCTCAGTACATTCCAGATCCTAACCACACTCTCAGACAGTACATTCCAGATCCTAACCACACTCTCAGTACATTCCAGATCCTAACCACACTCTCAGTACATTCCAGATCCTAACCACACTCTCAGTACATTCCAGATCCTAACCACACTCTCAGTACATTCCAGATCCTAACCACACTCAGTACATTCCAGATCCTAACCACACTCTCAGTACATTCCAGATCCTAACCACACTCTCAGTACATTCCAGATCCTAACCACACTCTCAGTACATTCCAGATCCTAACCACACTCTCAGACAGTACATTCCAGATCCTGACCACACTCTCAGTACATTTCAGATCCTAACCACACTCTCAGTACATTCCAGATTCTAACCACACTCTCAGTAAATTCCTGATCCTAACCACACTCTCCGTACATTCCAGATCTTAACCACACTCTCCGTACATTCCAGACCCTAACCACACTGTCAGTACATTCCAGATCCTAACCACACTCTCAGACAGTACATTCCAGATCCTAACCACACTCTCAGTACATTCCAGATCCTAACCACACTCTCAGTAAATTCCAGATCCTAACCACACTCTCAGTACATTCCGGATCCTAACCACACCCTCAGTACATTCCAGATCCTAACCACACTCTCAGTACATTCTGGATCCTAACCACACTCTCAGTAAATTCCAGATCCTAACCACACTCTCAGTACATTCCGGATCCTAACCACACTCTCAGTACATTCCAGATCCTAACCACACTCTCAGTACATTCCAGATCCTAACCACACTCTCAGACAGTACATTCCAGATCCTAACCACACTCTCAGTACATTCCAGATCATAACCACACTCTCAGTACATTCCAGACCCTAACCACACTCTCAGTACATTCCAGATCCTAACCACACTCTCAGTCCATTCCAGATCCTAACCACACTCAGTACATTCCAGATCCTAACCAGACTCTCAGTACATTCCAGATCCTAACCACACTCTCAGTACATTCCAGATCCTAACCACACTCTCAGTACATTCCAGATCCTAACCACATTCTCAGTACATTCCAGATCCTAACCACACTCTCAGACAGTACATTCCAGATCCTAACCACACTCTCAGACAGTACATTCCAGATCCTAACCACACTCTCAGTACATTCCAGATCCTAACCACACTCTCAGTACATTCCAGACCCTAACCACACTCTCAGTACATTCCAGACCCTAACCACACTCTCAGTACATTCCAGATCCTAACCACACACTCAGAACATTCCAGATCCTAACCACATTCTCAGTACATTCCAGATCCTAACCACACTCTCAGACAGTACATTCCAGATCCTAACCACACTCTCAGTACATTCGAGATCCTAACCACACTCTCAGTACTATCCAGACCCTAACCACACACTCAGTCCATTCCAGATCCTAACCACACTCCCAGTACATTCCAGATCCTAACCACACTCTCAGTACAATTGAGATCCTAACCACACTCTCAGTACATTCCAGACCCTAACCACACTCTCAGTACATTCCAGACCCTAACCACACTCTCAGTACATTCCAGATCCTAACCACATTCTCAGTACGTTCCAGATCCTAACCAGACTCTCAGACAGTACATTCCAGATCCTAACCACACTCTCAGACAGTACATTCCAGATCCTAACCACACTCTCAGTACATTCCAGATCCTAACCACACTCTCAGTACATTCCAGACCCTAACCACACTCTCAGTACATTCCAGATCCTAACCACACTCTCAGTACATTCCAGATCCTAACCAAATTCTCAGTACATTCCAGATCCTAACCACACTCTCAGACAGTACATTCCAGATCCTAACCACGCTCTCAGTACATTCGAGATTCTAACCACACTCTCAGTACTATCCAGACCCTAACCACACACTCAGTCCATTCCAGATCCTAACCACACTCCCAGTACATTCCAGATCCTAACCACACTCTCAGTACATTCGAGATCCTAACCACACTCTCAGTACATTCCAGATCCTAACCACACTCTCAGTACATTCCAGATCCTAACCACACTCTCAGTACATTCCAGACCCTAATCACACTCTCAGTACATTCCAGATCCTAACCACACTCTCAGACAGTACATTCCAGACCCTAACCACACTCTCAGTACATTCCACTTCCTAACCACATTCTCAGTACATTCCAGATCCTAACCACACTCTCAGTACATTCCAGATCCTAACCACCCTCTCAGACAGTACATTCCAGACCCTAACCACACTCTCAGTACATTCCACATCCTAACCACATTCTCAGTACATTCGAGATCCTAACCACACTCTCAGTACATTCCAGACCCTAACCACACACTCAGTCCATTCCAGATCCTAACCACACCCCCAGTACATTCCAGATCCTAACCACACTCTCAGTACATTCCAGATCCTAACCACATTCTCAGTACATTCCAGATCCTAACCACACTCTCAGTACATTCCAGATCCTAACCACATTCTCAGTACATTCCAGATCCTAACCACACTCTCAGTACATTCCAGATCCTAACCACACTCTCAGTACATTCCAGATCCTAACCACACTCTCAGTACATTCCAGAACCTAACCACACTCTCAGTACATTCCTGGCCCTAACCACACTCTCAGTACATTCCAGATCCTAACCACACTCTCAGTACATTCCTGGCCCTAACCACACTCTCAGTACATTCCAGATCCCAACCACACTCTCAGTACATTCCAGAACCTAACCACACTCTCAGTACATTCCAGATCCTAACCACACACTCAGTACATTCCAGACCCTAACCACACTCTCAGTACATTCCAGATCCTAACCACACTCTCAGTACATTCCAGATCCTAACCACACTCTCAGACAGTGCATTCCAGATCCTAACCACACTCTCAGTACATTCCAGATCCTAACCACACTCTCAGTACATTCCAGATCCTAACCACACTCTCAGTACATTCCAGATCCTAACCACACTCGCAGTACATTCCAGACCCTAACCACACTCTCAGTACATTCCAGATCCTAACCACACTCTCAGTACATTCCAGACCCTAACCACACTCTCAGTACATTCCAGATCCTAACCACACTCTCAGACAGTACATTCCAGATCCTGACCACACTCTCAGTACATTCCAGATCCTAACCACACTCTCAGTACATTCCAGATTCTAACCACACTCTCAGTAAATTCCTGATCCTAACCACACTCTCAGTACATTCCAGATCTTAACCACACTCTCAGTACATTCCAGACCCTAACCACACTGTCAGTACATTCCAGATCCTAACCACACTCTCAGACAGTACATTCCAGATCCTAACCATACTCTCAGTACATTCCAGATCCTAACCACACTCTCAGTAAATTCCAGATCCTAACCACACTCTCAGTACATTCCGGATCCTAACCACACTCTCAGTACATTCCAGATCCGAACCACACTCTCAGTACATTCTGGATCCTAACCACACTCTCAGTAAATTCCAGATCCTAACCACACTCTCAGTACATTCCAGATCCTAACCACACTCGCAGTACATTCCAGACCCTAACCACACTCTCAGTACATTCCAGATCCTAACCACACTCTCAGTAAATTCCAGATCCTAACCACACTCTCAGTACATTCCGGATCCTAACCACACTCTCAGTACATTCCAGATCCTAACCACACTCTCAGTACATTCCAGATCCTAACCACACTCTCAGACAGTACATTCCAGATCCTAACCACACTCTCAGTACATTCCAGATCATAACCACACTCTCAGTACATTCCAGACCCTAACCACACTCTCAGTACATTCCAGATCCTAACCACACTCTCAGTCCATTCCAGATCCTAACCACACTCAGTACATTCCAGATCCTAACCAGACTCTCAGTACATTCCAGATCCTAACCACACTCTCAGTACATTCCAGATCCTAACCACACTCTCAGTACATTCCAGATCCTAACCACATTCTCAGTACATTCCAGATCCTAACCACACTCTCAGACAGTACATTCCAGATCCTAACCACACTCTCAGACAGTACATTCCAGATCCTAACCACACTCTCAGTACATTCCAGATCCTAACCACACTCTCAGTACATTCCAGACCCTAACCACACTCTCAGTACATTCCAGACCCTAACCACACTCTCAGTACATTCCAGATCCTAACCACACACTCAGAACATTCCAGATCCTAACCACATTCTCAGTACATTCCAGATCCTAACCACACTCTCAGACAGTACATTCCAGATCCTAACCACACTCTCAGTACATTCGAGATCCTAACCACACTCTCAGTACTATCCAGACCCTAACCACACACTCAGTCCATTCCAGATCCTAACCACACTCCCAGTACATTCCAGATCCTAACCACACTCTCAGTACAATTGAGATCCTAACCACACTCTCAGTACATTCCAGACCCTAACCACACTCTCAGTACATTCCAGACCCTAACCACACTCTCAGTACATTCCAGATCCTAACCACATTCTCAGTACGTTCCAGATCCTAACCAGACTCTCAGACAGTACATTCCAGATCCTAACCACACTCTCAGACAGTACATTCCAGATCCTAACCACACTCTCAGTACATTCCAGATCCTAACCACACTCTCAGTACATTCCAGACCCTAACCACACTCTCAGTACATTCCAGATCCTAACCACACTCTCAGTACATTCCAGATCCTAACCAAATTCTCAGTACATTCCAGATCCTAACCACACTCTCAGACAGTACATTCCAGATCCTAACCACGCTCTCAGTACATTCGAGATCCTAACCACACTCTCAGTACTATCCAGACCCTAACCACACACTCAGTCCATTCCAGATCCTAACCACACTCCCAGTACATTCCAGATCCTAACCACACTCTCAGTACATTCGAGATCCTAACCACACTCTCAGTACATTCCAGATCCTAACCACACTCTCAGTACATTCCAGATCCTAACCACACTCTCAGTACATTCCAGACCCTAATCACACTCTCAGTACATTCCAGATCCTAACCACACTCTCAGACAGTACATTCCAGACCCTAACCACACTCTCAGTACATTCCACTTCCTAACCACATTCTCAGTACATTCCAGATCCTAACCACACTCTCAGTACATTCCAGATCCTAACCACCCTCTCAGACAGTACATTCCAGACCCTAACCACACTCTCAGTACATTCCACATCCTAACCACATTCTCAGTACATTCGAGATCCTAACCACACTCTCAGTACATTCCAGACCCTAACCACACACTCAGTCCATTCCAGATCCTAACCACACCCCCAGTACATTCCAGATCCTAACCACACTCTCAGTACATTCCAGATCCTAACCACATTCTCAGTACATTCCAGATCCTAACCACACTCTCAGTACATTCCAGATCCTAACCACATTCTCAGTACATTCCAGATCCTAACCACACTCTCAGTACATTCCAGATCCTAACCACACTCTCAGTAAATTCCAGATCCTAACCACACTCTCAGTACATTCCAGATCCTAACCACACTCGCAGTACATTCCAGACCCTAACCACACTCTCAGTACATTCCAGATCCTAACCACACTCTCAGTAAATTCCAGATCCTAACCACACTCTCAGTACATTCCGGATCCTAACCACACTCTCAGTACATTCCAGATCCTAACCACACTCTCAGTACATTCCAGATCCTAACCACACTCTCAGACAGTACATTCCAGATCCTAACCACACTCTCAGTACATTCCAGATCATAACCACACTCTCAGTACATTCCAGACCCTAACCACACTCTCAGTACATTCCAGATCCTAACCACACTCTCAGTCCATTCCAGATCCTAACCACACTCAGTACATTCCAGATCCTAACCAGACTCTCAGTACATTCCAGATCCTAACCACACTCTCAGTACATTCCAGATCCTAACCACACTCTCAGTACATTCCAGATCCTAACCACATTCTCAGTACATTCCAGATCCTAACCACACTCTCAGACAGTACATTCCAGATCCTAACCACACTCTCAGACAGTACATTCCAGATCCTAACCACACTCTCAGTACATTCCAGATCCTAACCACACTCTCAGTACATTCCAGACCCTAACCACACTCTCAGTACATTCCAGACCCTAACCACACTCTCAGTACATTCCAGATCCTAACCACACACTCAGAACATTCCAGATCCTAACCACATTCTCAGTACATTCCAGATCCTAACCACACTCTCAGACAGTACATTCCAGATCCTAACCACACTCTCAGTACATTCGAGATCCTAACCACACTCTCAGTACTATCCAGACCCTAACCACACACTCAGTCCATTCCAGATCCTAACCACACTCCCAGTACATTCCAGATCCTAACCACACTCTCAGTACAATTGAGATCCTAACCACACTCTCAGTACATTCCAGACCCTAACCACACTCTCAGTACATTCCAGACCCTAACCACACTCTCAGTACATTCCAGATCCTAACCACATTCTCAGTACGTTCATGATCCTAACCAGACTCTCAGACAGTACATTCCAGATCCTAACCACACTCTCAGACAGTACATTCCAGATCCTAACCACACTCTCAGTACATTCCAGATCCTAACCACACTCTCAGTACATTCCAGACCCTAACCACACTCTCAGTACATTCCAGATCCTAACCACACTCTCAGTACATTCCAGATCCTAACCAAATTCTCAGTACATTCCAGATCCTAACCACACTCTCAGACAGTACATTCCAGATCCTAACCACGCTCTCAGTACATTCGAGATCCTAACCACACTCTCAGTACTATCCAGACCCTAACCACACACTCAGTCCATTCCAGATCCTAACCACACTCCCAGTACATTCCAGATCCTAACCACACTCTCAGTACATTCGAGATCCTAACCACACTCTCAGTACATTCCAGATCCTAACCACACTCTCAGTACATTCCAGATCCTAACCACACTCTCAGTACATTCCAGACCCTAATCACACTCTCAGTACATTCCAGATCCTAACCACACTCTCAGACAGTACATTCCAGACCCTAACCACACTCTCAGTACATTCCACTTCCTAACCACATTCTCAGTACATTCCAGATCCTAACCACACTCTCAGTACATTCCAGATCCTAACCACCCTCTCAGACAGTACATTCCAGACCCTAACCACACTCTCAGTACATTCCACATCCTAACCACATTCTCAGTACATTCGAGATCCTAACCACACTCTCAGTACATTCCAGACCCTAACCACACACTCAGTCCATTCCAGATCCTAACCACACCCCCAGTACATTCCAGATCCTAACCACACTCTCAGTACATTCCAGATCCTAACCACATTCTCAGTACATTCCAGATCCTAACCACACTCTCAGTACATTCCAGATCCTAACCACATTCTCAGTACATTCCAGATCCTAACCACACTCTCAGTACATTCCAGATCCTAACCACACTCTCAGTACATTCCAGATCCTAACCACACTCTCAGTACATTCCAGAACCTAACCACACTCTCAGTACATTCCTGGCCCTAACCACACTCTCAGTACATTCCTGGCCCTAACCACACTCTCAGTACATTCCAGATCCCAACCACACTCTCAGTACATTCCAGAACCTAACCACACTCTCAGTACATTCCAGATCCTAACCACACACTCAGTACATTCCAGACCCTAACCACACTCTCAGTACATTCCAGATCCTAACCACACTCTCAGTACATTCCAGATCCTAACCACACTCTCAGACAGTGCATTCCAGATCCTAACCACACTCTCAGTACATTCCAGATCCTAACCACACTCTCAGTACATTCCAGATCCTAACCACACTCTCAGTACATTCCAGATCCTAACCACACTCGCAGTACATTCCAGACCCTAACCACACTCTCAGTACATTCCAGATCCTAACCACACTCTCAGTACATTCCAGACCCTAACCACACTCTCAGTACATTCCAGATCCTAACCACACTCTCAGACAGTACATTCCAGATCCTGACCACACTCTCAGTACATTCCAGATCCTAACCACACTCTCAGTACATTCCAGATTCTAACCACACTCTCAGTAAATTCCTGATCCTAACCACACTCTCAGTACATTCCAGATCTTAACCACACTCTCAGTACATTCCAGACCCTAACCACACTGTCAGTACATTCCAGATCCTAACCACACTCTCAGACAGTACATTCCAGATCCTAACCATACTCTCAGTACATTCCAGATCCTAACCACACTCTCAGTAAATTCCAGATCCTAACCACACTCTCAGTACATTCCGGATCCTAACCACACTCTCAGTACATTCCAGATCCGAACCACACTCTCAGTACATTCTGGATCCTAACCACACTCTCAGTAAATTCCAGATCCTAACCACACTCTCAGTACATTCCGGATCCTAACCACACTCTCAGTACATTCCAGATCCTAACCACACTCTCAGTACATTCCAGATCCTAACCACACTCTCAGACAGTACATTCCAGATCCTAACCACACTCTCAGTACATTCCAGATCCTAACCACACTCTCAGTACATTCCAGACCCTAACCACACTCTCAGTACATTCCAGATCCTAACCACATTCTCAGTACATTCCAGATCCTAACCACACTCTCAGACAGTACATTCCAGATCCTAACCACACTCTCAGACAGTACATTCCAGATCCTAACCACACTCTCAGACAGTACATTCCAGATCCTAACCACACTCCCAGTACATTCCAGATCCTAACCACACTCTCAGTACATTCGAGATCCTAACCACACTCTCAGTACATTCCAGACCCTAACCACACACTCAGTCCATTCCAGATCCTAACCACATTCCCAGTACATTCCAGATCCTAACCACACACTCAGTACATTCCAGATCCTAACCACACTCTCAGTACATTTCAGATCCTAACCACATTCTCAGTACATTCCAGATCCTAACCACACTCTCAGTACATTCCAGATCCTAACCACACTCTCAGTACATTCCGGATCCTAACCACACTCTCAGTACATTCCAGATCCTAACCACACTCTCAGTACATTTCAGATCCTAACCACACTCTCAGACAGTACATTCCAGATCCTAACCACACTCTCAGTACATTCCAGATCATAACCACACTCTCAGTACATTCCAGACCCTAACCACACTCTCAGTACATTCCAGATCCTAACCACACTCTCAGTCCATTCCAGATCCTAACCACACTCAGTACATTCCAGATCCTAACCAGACTCTCAGTACATTCCAGATCCTAACCACACTCTCAGTACATTCCAGATCCTAACCACACTCTCAGTACATTCCAGATCCTAACCACATTCTCAGTACATTCCAGATCCTAACCACACTCTCAGACAGTACATTCCAGATCCTAACCACACTCTCAGACAGTACATTCCAGATCCTAACCACACTCTCAGTACATTCCAGATCCTAACCACACTCTCAGTACATTCCAGACCCTAACCACACTCTCAGTACATTCCAGACCCTAACCACACTCTCAGTACATTCCAGATCCTAACCACACACTCAGAACATTCCAGATCCTAACCACACTCTCAGTACATTCGAGATCCTAACCACACTCTCAGTACTATCCAGACCCTAACCACACACTCAGTCCATTCCAGATCCTAACCACACTCCCAGTACATTCCAGATCCTAACCACACTCTCAGTACAATTGAGATCCTAACCACACTCTCAGTACATTCCAGACCCTAACCACACTCTCAGTACATTCCAGACCCTAACCACACTCTCAGTACATTCCAGATCCTAACCACATTCTCAGTACGTTCCAGATCCTAACCAGACTCTCAGACAGTACATTCCAGATCCTAACCACACTCTCAGACAGTACATTCCAGATCCTAACCACACTCTCAGTACATTCCAGATCCTAACCACACTCTCAGTACATTCCAGACCCTAACCACACTCTCAGTACATTCCAGATCCTAACCACACTCTCAGTACATTCCAGATCCTAACCAAATTCTCAGTACATTCCAGATCCTAACCACACTCTCAGACAGTACATTCCAGATCCTAACCACGCTCTCAGTACATTCGAGATCCTAACCACACTCTCAGTACTATCCAGACCCTAACCACACACTCAGTCCATTCCAGATCCTAACCACACTCCCAGTACATTCCAGATCCTAACCACACTCTCAGTACATTCGAGATCCTAACCACACTCTCAGTACATTCCAGATCCTAACCACACTCTCAGTACATTCCAGATCCTAACCACACTCTCAGTACATTCCAGACCCTAATCACACTCTCAGTACATTCCAGATCCTAACCACACTCTCAGACAGTACATTCCAGACCCTAACCACACTCTCAGTACATTCCACTTCCTAACCACATTCTCAGTACATTCCAGATCCTAACCACACTCTCAGTACATTCCAGATCCTAACCACCCTCTCAGACAGTACATTCCAGACCCTAACCACACTCTCAGTACATTCCACATCCTAACCACATTCTCAGTACATTCGAGATCCTAACCACACTCTCAGTACATTCCAGACCCTAACCACACACTCAGTCCATTCCAGATCCTAACCACACCCCCAGTACATTCCAGATCCTAACCACACTCTCAGTACATTCCAGATCCTAACCACATTCTCAGTACATTCCAGATCCTAACCACACTCTCAGTACATTCCAGATCCTAACCACATTCTCAGTACATTCCAGATCCTAACCACACTCTCAGTACATTCCAGATCCTAACCACACTCTCAGTACATTCCAGATCCTAACCACACTCTCAGTACATTCCAGAACCTAACCACACTCTCAGTACATTCCTGGCCCTAACCACACTCTCAGTACATTCCTGGCCCTAACCACACTCTCAGTACATTCCAGATCCTAACCACACTCTCAGTACATTCCTGATCCTAACCACACTCTCAGTACATTCCAGATCTTAACCACACTCTCAGTACATTCCAGACCCTAACCACACTGTCAGTACATTCCAGATCCTAACCACACTCTCAGACAGTACATTCCAGATCCTAACCATACTCTCAGTACATTCCAGATCCTAACCACACTCTCAGTAAATTCCAGATCCTAACCACACTCTCAGTACATTCCGGATCCTAACCACACTCTCAGTACATTCCAGATCCGAACCACACTCTCAGTACATTCTGGATCCTAACCACACTCTCAGTAAATTCCAGATCCTAACCACACTCTCAGTACATTCCGGATCCTAACCACACTCTCAGTACATTCCAGATCCTAACCACACTCTCAGTACATTCCAGATCCTAACCACACTCTCAGACAGTACATTCCAGATCCTAACCACACTCTCAGTACATTCCAGATCCTAACCACACTCTCAGTACATTCCAGACCCTAACCACACTCTCAGTACATTCCAGATCCTAACCACATTCTCAGTACATTCCAGATCCTAACCACACTCTCAGACAGTACATTCCAGATCCTAACCACACTCTCAGACAGTACATTCCAGATCCTAACCACACTCTCAGACAGTACATTCCAGATCCTAACCACACTCCCAGTACATTCCAGATCCTAACCACACTCTCAGTACATTCGAGATCCTAACCACACTCTCAGTACATTCCAGACCCTAACCACACACTCAGTCCATTCCAGATCCTAACCACATTCCCAGTACATTCCAGATCCTAACCACACACTCAGTACATTCCAGATCCTAACCACACTCTCAGTACATTTCAGATCCTAACCACATTCTCAGTACATTCCAGATCCTAACCACACTCTCAGTACATTCCAGATCCTAACCACACTCTCAGTACATTCCGGATCCTAACCACACTCTCAGTACATTCCAGATCCTAACCACACTCTCAGTACATTTCAGATCCTAACCACACTCTCAGACAGTACATTCCAGATCCTAACCACACTCTCAGTACATTCCAGATCATAACCACACTCTCAGTACATTCCAGACCCTAACCACACTCTCAGTACATTCCAGATCCTAACCACACTCTCAGTCCATTCCAGATCCTAACCACACTCAGTACATTCCAGATCCTAACCAGACTCTCAGTACATTCCAGATCCTAACCACACTCTCAGTACATTCCAGATCCTAACCACACTCTCAGTACATTCCAGATCCTAACCACATTCTCAGTACATTCCAGATCCTAACCACACTCTCAGACAGTACATTCCAGATCCTAACCACACTCTCAGACAGTACATTCCAGATCCTAACCACACTCTCAGTACATTCCAGATCCTAACCACACTCTCAGTACATTCCAGACCCTAACCACACTCTCAGTACATTCCAGACCCTAACCACACTCTCAGTACATTCCAGATCCTAACCACACACTCAGAACATTCCAGATCCTAACCACACTCTCAGTACATTCGAGATCCTAACCACACTCTCAGTACTATCCAGACCCTAACCACACACTCAGTCCATTCCAGATCCTAACCACACTCCCAGTACATTCCAGATCCTAACCACACTCTCAGTACAATTGAGATCCTAACCACACTCTCAGTACATTCCAGACCCTAACCACACTCTCAGTACATTCCAGACCCTAACCACACTCTCAGTACATTCCAGATCCTAACCACATTCTCAGTACGTTCCAGATCCTAACCAGACTCTCAGACAGTACATTCCAGATCCTAACCACACTCTCAGACAGTACATTCCAGATCCTAACCACACTCTCAGTACATTCCAGATCCTAACCACACTCTCAGTACATTCCAGACCCTAACCACACTCTCAGTACATTCCAGATCCTAACCACACTCTCAGTACATTCCAGATCCTAACCAAATTCTCAGTACATTCCAGATCCTAACCACACTCTCAGACAGTACATTCCAGATCCTAACCACGCTCTCAGTACATTCGAGATCCTAACCACACTCTCAGTACTATCCAGACCCTAACCACACACTCAGTCCATTCCAGATCCTAACCACACTCCCAGTACATTCCAGATCCTAACCACACTCTCAGTACATTCGAGATCCTAACCACACTCTCAGTACATTCCAGATCCTAACCACACTCTCAGTACATTCCAGATCCTAACCACACTCTCAGTACATTCCAGACCCTAATCACACTCTCAGTACATTCCAGATCCTAACCACACTCTCAGACAGTACATTCCAGACCCTAACCACACTCTCAGTACATTCCACTTCCTAACCACATTCTCAGTACATTCCAGATCCTAACCACACTCTCAGTACATTCCAGATCCTAACCACCCTCTCAGACAGTACATTCCAGACCCTAACCACACTCTCAGTACATTCCACATCCTAACCACATTCTCAGTACATTCGAGATCCTAACCACACTCTCAGTACATTCCAGACCCTAACCACACACTCAGTCCATTCCAGATCCTAACCACACCCCCAGTACATTCCAGATCCTAACCACACTCTCAGTACATTCCAGATCCTAACCACATTCTCAGTACATTCCAGATCCTAACCACACTCTCAGTACATTCCAGATCCTAACCACATTCTCAGTACATTCCAGATCCTAACCACACTCTCAGTACATTCCAGATCCTAACCACACTCTCAGTACATTCCAGATCCTAACCACACTCTCAGTACATTCCAGAACCTAACCACACTCTCAGTACATTCCTGGCCCTAACCACACTCTCAGTACATTCCTGGCCCTAACCACACTCTCAGTACATTCCAGATCCCAACCACACTCTCAGTACATTCCAGAACCTAACCACACTCTCAGTACATTCCAGATCCTAACCACACACTCAGTACATTCCAGACCCTAACCACACTCTCAGTACATTCCAGATCCTAACCACACTCTCAGTACATTCCAGATCCTAACCACACTCTCAGACAGTGCATTCCAGATCCTAACCACACTCTCAGTACATTCCAGATCCTAACCACACTCTCACTACATTCCAGATCCTAACCACACTCTCAGTACATTCCAGATCCTAACCACACTCGCAGTACATTCCAGACCCTAACCACACTCTCAGTACATTCCAGATCCTAACCACACTCTCAGTACATTCCAGACCCTAACCACACTCTCAGTACATTCCAGATCCTAACCACACTCTCAGACAGTACATTCCAGATCCTGACCACACTCTCAGTACATTCCAGATCCTAACCACACTCTCAGTACATTCCAGATTCTAACCACACTCTCAGTAAATTCCTGATCCTAACCACACTCTCAGTACATTCCAGATCTTAACCACACTCTCAGTACATTCCAGACCCTAACCACACTGTCAGTACATTCCAGATCCTAACCACACTCTCAGACAGTACATTCCAGATCCTAACCATACTCTCAGTACATTCCAGATCCTAACCACACTCTCAGTAAATTCCAGATCCTAACCACACTCTCAGTACATTCCGGATCCTAACCACACTCTCAGTACATTCCAGATCCGAACCACACTCTCAGTACATTCTGGATCCTAACCACACTCTCAGTAAATTCCAGATCCTAACCACACTCTCAGTACATTCCTGATCCTAACCACACTCTCAGTACATTCCAGATCCTAACCACACTCTCAGTACATTCCAGATCCTAACCACACTCTCAGACAGTACATTCCAGATCCTAACCACACTCTCAGTACATTCCAGATCCTAACCACACTCTCAGTACATTCCAGACCCTAACCACACTCTCAGTACATTCCAGATCCTAACCACATTCTCAGTACATTCCAGATCCTAACCACACTCTCAGACAGTACATTCCAGATCCTAACCACACTCTCAGACAGTACATTCCAGATCCTAACCACACTCTCAGACAGTACATTCCAGATCCTAACCACACTCCCAGTACATTCCAGATCCTAACCACACTCTCAGTACATTCGAGATCCTAACCACACTCTCAGTACATTCCAGACCCTAACCACACACTCAGTCCATTCCAGATCCTAACCACATTCCCAGTACATTCCAGATCCTAACCACACACTCAGTACATTCCAGATCCTAACCACACTCTCAGTACATTTCAGATCCTAACCACATTCTCAGTACATTCCAGATCCTAACCACACTCTCAGTACATTCCAGATCCTAACCACACTCTCAGTACATTCCAGATCCTAACCACACTCTCAGTACATTCCAGATCCTAACCACACTCTCAGTACATTCCAGACCCTAATCACACTCTCAGTACATTCCAGATCCTAACCACACTCTCAGACAGTACATTCCAGACCCTAACCACACTCTCAGTACATTCCACTTCCTAACCACATTCTCAGTACATTCCAGATCCTAACCACACTCTCAGTACATTCCAGATCCTAACCACACTCTCAGACAGTACATTCCAGACCCTAACCACACTCTCAGTACATTCCACATCCTAACCACATTCTCAGTACATTCAAGATCCTAACCACACTCTCAGTACATTCCAGACCCTAACCACACACTCAGTCCATTCCAGATCCTAACCACACCCCCAGTACATTCCAGATCCTAACCACACTCTCAGTACATTCCAGATCCTAACCACACACTCAGTACATTCCAGATCCTATCCACACTCTCAGTACATTCCAGATCCTAACCACACTCTCAGTACATTCCAGAACCTAACCACACTCTCAGTACATTCCTGGCCCTAACCACACTCTCAGTACATTCCTGGCCCTAACCACACTCTCAGTACATTCCAGATCCTAACCACACTCTCAGTACATTCCAGATCCTAACCACACACTCAGTACATTCCAGACCCTAACCACACTCTCAGTACATTCCAGATCCTAACCACACTCTCAGTACATTCCAGATCCTAACCACACTCTCAGTACATTCCAGATCCTAACCACACTCTCAGTGCATTCCAGATCCTAACCACACTCTCAGACCGTACATTCCAGATCCTAACCACACTCTCAGTACATTCCAGATCCTAACCACACTCTCAGTACATTCCAGATCCTAACCACACTCTCAGTACATTCCAGATCCTAACCACACTCTCAGTACATTCCAGATCCTAACCACACTCTCAGACAGTACATTCCAGATCCTAACCACACTCTCAGTACATTCCAGATCCTAACCACACTCTCAGTACATTCCACATCCTAACCACATTCTCAGTACATTCGAGATCCTAACCACACTCTCAGTACATTCCAGACCCTAACCACACACTCAGTCCATTCCAGATCCTAACCACACCCCCAGTACATTCCAGATCCTAACCACACTCTCAGTACATTCCAGATCCTAACCACATTCTCAGTACATTCCAGATCCTAACTTCACTCTCAGTACATTCCAGATCCTAACCACATTCTCAGTACATTCCAGATCCTAACCACACTCTCAGTACATTCCAGATCCTAACCACACTCTCAGTACATTCCAGATCCTAACCACACTCTCAGTACATTCCAGAACCTAACCACACTCTCAGTACATTCCTGGCCCTAACCACACTCTCAGTACATTCCTGGCCCTAACCACACTCTCAGTACATTCCAGATCCCAACCACACTCTCAGTACATTCCAGAACCTAACCACACTCTCAGTACATTCCAGATCCTAACCACACTCTCAGTACATTCCAGATCCTAACCACACTCTCAGACAGTGCATTCCAGATCCTAACCACACTCTCAGTACATTCCAGATCCTAACCACACTCTCAGTACATTCCAGATCCTAACCACACTCTCAGTACACTCCAGACCCTAACCACACTCTCAGTACATTCCAGATCCTAACCACACTCTCAGTACATTCCAGATCCTAACCACACTCGCAGTACATTCCAGACCCTAACCACACTCTCAGTACATTCCAGATCCTAACCACACTCTCAGTACATTCCAGACCCTAACCACACTCTCAGTACATTCCAGATCCTAACCACACTCTCAGACAGTACATTCCAGATCCTGACCACACTCTCAGTACATTCCAGATCCTAACCACACTCTCAGTACATTCCAGATTCTAACCACACTCTCAGTAAATTCCTGATCCTAACCACACTCTCAGTACATTCCAGATCTTAACCACACTCTCAGTACATTCCAGACCCTAACCACACTGTCAGTACATTCCAGATCCTAACCACACTCTCAGACAGTACATTCCAGATCCTAACCATACTCTCAGTACATTCCAGATCCTAACCACACTCTCAGTAAATTCCAGATCCTAACCACACTCTCAGTACATTCCAGATCCTAACCACATTCTCAGTACATTCCAGATCCTAACCACACTCTCAGTACATTCCGGATCCTAACCACACTCTCAGTACATTCCAGATCCTAACCACACTCTCAGTACATTCTGGATCCTAACCACACTCTCAGTAAATTCCAGATCCTAACCACACTCTCAGTACATTCCGGATCCTAACCACACTCTCAGTACATTCCAGATCCTAACCACACTCTCAGTACATTCCAGATCCTAACCACACTCTCAGACAGTACATTCCAGATCCTAACCACACTCTCAGTACATTCCAGATCCTAACCACACTCTCAGTACATTCCAGACCCTAACCACACTCTCAGTACATTCCAGATCCTAACCACATTCTCAGTACATTCCAGATCCTAACCACACTCTCAGACAGTACATTCCAGATCCTAACCACACTCTCAGACAGTACATTCCAGATCCTTACCACACTCTCAGACAGTACATTCCAGATCCTAACCACACTCCCAGTACATTCCAGATCCTAACCACACTCTCAGTACATTCGAGATCCTAACCACACTCTCAGTACATTCCAGACCCTAACCACACACTCAGTCCATTCCAGATCCTAACCACACTCCCAGTACATTCCAGATCCTAACCACACACTCAGTACATTCCAGATCCTAACCACACTCTCAGTACATTTCAGATCCTAACCACATTCTCAGTACATTCCAGATCCTAACCACACTCTCAGTACATTCCAGATCCTAACCACACTCTCAGTACATTCCAGATCCTAACCACACTCTCAGTACATTCCAGATCCTAACCACACTCTCAGTACATTCCAGACCCTAATCACACTCTCAGTACATTCCAGATCCTAACCACACTCTCAGACAGTACATTCCAGACCCTAACCACACTCTCAGTACATTCCACTTCCTAACCACATTCTCAGTACATTCCAGATCCTAACCACACTCTCAGTACATTCCAGATCCTAACCACACTCTCAGACAGTACATTCCAGACCCTAACCACACTCTCAGTACATTCCACATCCTAACCACATTCTCAGTACATTCAAGATCCTAACCACACTCTCAGTACATTCCAGACCCTAACCACACACTCAGTCCATTCCAGATCCTAACCACACCCCCAGTACATTCCAGATCCTAACCACACTCTCAGTACATTCCAGACCCTAACCACACTCTCAGTACATTCCAGATCCTAACCACACACTCAGTACATTCCAGATCCTATCCACACTCTCAGTACATTCCAGATCCTAACCACACTCTCAGTACATTCCAGAACCTAACCACACTCTCAGTACATTCCTGGCCCTAACCACACTCTCAGTACATTCCTGGCCCTAACCACACTCTCAGTACATTCCAGATCCTAACCACACCCCCAGTACATTCCAGATCCTAACCACACTCTCAGTACATTCCAGACCCTAACCACACTCTCAGTACATTCCAGATCCTAACCACACACTCAGTACATTCCAGATCCTATCCACACTCTCAGTACATTCCAGATCCTAACCACACTCTCAGTACATTCCAGAACCTAACCACACTCTCAGTACATTCCTGGCCCTAACCACACTCTCAGTACATTCCTGGCCCTAACCACACTCTCAGTACATTCCAGATCCTAACCACACTCTCAGACAGTACATTCCAGAACCTAACCACACTCTCAGTACATTCCAGATCCTAACCACACACTCAGTACATTCCAGACCCTAACCACACTCTCAGTACATTCCAGATCCTAACCACACTCTCAGTACATTCCAGATCCTAACCACACTCTCAGTACATTCCAGATCCTAACCACACTCTCAGTACATTCCAGATCCTAACCACACTCTCAGACAGTACATTCCAGATCCTAACCACACTCTCAGTACATTCCAGATCCTAACCACACTCTCAGTACATTCCAGATCCTAACCACACTCTCAGACAGTACATTCCAGAACCTAACCACACTCTCAGTACATTCCAGATCCTAACCACACACTCAGTACATTCCAGACCCTAACCACACTCTCAGTACATTCCAGATCCTAACCACACTCTCAGTACATTCCAGATCCTAACCACACTCTCAGTACATTCCAGATCCTAACCACACTCTCAGTACATTCCAGATCCTAACCACACTCTCAGTACATTCCAGATCCTAACCACACACTCAGTACATTCCAGACCCTAACCACACTCTCAGTACATTCCAGATCCTAACCACACTCTCAGTACATTCCAGATCCTAACCACACTCTCAGTACATTCCAGATCCTAACCACACTCTCAGTACATTCCAGATCCTAACCACACTCTCAGTACATTCCAGATCCTAACCACACTCTCAGACAGTACATTCCAGATCCTAACCACACTCTCAGTACATTCCAGATCCTAACCACACTCTCAGTACATTCCAGATCCTAACCACGCTCTCAGTACATTCCAGATCCTAACCACACTCTCCGTACATTCCAGATCCTAACCACAATCTCAGTACATTCCAGATCCTAACCACACTCTCAGTACATTCCAGATCCTAACCACACTCTCAGTACATTCCAGATCCTAACCACACTCTCAGTACATTCCAGATCCTAACCACACTCGCAGTACACTCCAGATCCTAACCACACTCTCAGTACATTCCAGATCCTAACCACACTCTCAGTACATTCCAGACCCTAACCACACTCTCAGTACACTCCAGAACCTAACCACACTCTCAGTACATTCCAGATCCTAACCACACTCCCAGTACATTCCAGATCCTAACCACACTCTCAGTACACTCCAGAACCTAACCACACTCTCAGTACATTCCAGATCCTAACCACACTCCCAGTACATTCCAGATCCTGACCACACTCTCAGTACATTCCAGATCCTAACCACACTCTCAGTACATTCCAGATCCTAACCACACTCTCAGTCCATTCCAGATCCTAACCACACTCTCAGTACATTCCAGATCCTAACCACACTCTCAGTCCATTCCAGATCCTAACCACACTCTCAGTATATTCCAGACCCTAACCACACTCTCAGTACATTCCAGAACCTAACCACACTCTCAGACAGTCCATTCCAGATCCTAACCACACTCTCAGTACATTCCAGATCCTATGGGTGTGTGTGTGTTGGGGGGGGGGGGGTTGTGGGTGTGTGGGGGGTGTATGTGTGTGTGTGGGGGGGTGCTCTGTGACTGTGTTTATGTACTCACTGACCCTCTCTCTCGCTCTCCAGCTCCCCCGATCCTCTCTCTCTCTCTGCCTGAGCAGTTAGTTGTTAATCCAGGTGAGGACATTGAGATGGAATGTTCTGTGGATGCTGGAGACCCCAAACCTTCCCTGTGGTGGACACACTCTCCGGGACCAATGCCCACCAATGTCAGGATTGAAGGCGGGAAGCTGTGGATCCGGGAGATAGGGCCAGGGCAGGCCGGATTTTACAACTGTTCGGCCAAGAATGGAGTGGGGAACCTCGCAAAGAAATCCGTGGAGGTTCGAGTGAGGGGTAAGTGAGCGACACGAGGAGAGTGAGGGTGCTGAACCCGGGCAGGGGTAACTTTAATGTCCATTGTCATATGAGAGTACCTTTAAGAAATGGGTGTTTATCAAATAGCTACAGTGGTGTCAGAGTGAGTGGAGCTGGACTGGCTGTCTTTCACTTTCGTTTTGGGCTGGCAGCTACAGAGTGTTTTAGTTTCGCTTTCAGAGCTGGATAGCTGCAGGCAAAGGAAGCAGCTGTTTAAGGATCTCTCTCTGCAAACTAACGGCTGTCTCCTGATCATTTGGGTGATTTCAAAGTGATAACTGCTCTCAGTAGAGAATTTAAACCTGATCTCTGTGATTAAAAAGGATCTTTTGTCTTATGGATGTTGCAAGGGAAGATTAAGAGTTACTTATAGAGTACTGTATTCTTTGGGGATTTATTGGTGTTGATAGTTGTTAAGATGTTTACCGTGGGTTTATAAAGTGATAACTGGTTTCATAAATAAACATTGTTTTAATTTAAGAATACTCTTAGTTCTCTGTTGCATCACAACTAGACTGGGCCGTGTGCTCCCCATACCACAATCTAGTAAAAACTGTGGGTCAGGTGAACTCCATGATGCACTTTGGTTGCTCTAAACCCTGGCCCATAACAAACTGGGGGCTCGTCAGGGATAAAAGTCTATCTATTGGATTGGTTTAGCGAACTTAAAGGGTTGAGCATATTTGTGGGTGCTTTTCAGGTGTGGTATTCTCGTTTAAGTAGGGAGTGTGTTGTGGACAATGGCTCTTTCAGAAGCTCGGATGTTTTGGGGGGTGGAAAAGGTCACATGCAGTACCTTACGAACAGAGACTAAAGGCAGACTGTTAGATTTGGCAAAAACATTGCAGTTAATGTTCCCTGACAGCATGCGAAAAGAAGAGGTACTCACGGCGCTAGTTGAGCATTTAAAATTGCCTGAGATACAGCCTGACTCATTAGAACTGGCAAAAATTCAGTTACAGATTAAACAACTGGAACATGAGAAAGAATTAAAGCAACTTGAATACGCAATGAGGGACAAAGAAAAGGAGAGAGACGAAAGAAACAAAGAAAGAATAGCCCTCGCAGAACAAAGAGAAAAAGGGAGAGAAAGGGAGATACAGATCAGGGAAAAAGAAAAAGAGAGAGAGGAAAAGGAAAAAGAGAGAGAAGAATGGAAAAAAGAGAGGGAGTTTGAACTTCAGAAAATGGCCATGATACATGACAGTCAGTTTAAATTGGCGCATGTCAAGGAAAACATACAGCTGGATAATAGTGATGAGGCTAGTGAGAAAGAGCGTCATAGTCGAAGGCTTGGCGGGGATCTTTTTAAATATGTCCAAGCATTGCCAAGGTTTGATGAGAAGGAGGTAGAAGCCTGTTTCATTTCATTTGAGAAGGTAGCTGAACAAATGAAATGGCCACCGGACATGTGGGTATTACTGATTCAAACAAAGCTGGTAGGTAGAGCGAGTGAAGTGTTTGCATCACTACCGGAGGAGGTATCTGGTTCGTATGAGGAGGTGAAAATTACATCTTAGGTGCATCTGAACTAGCGCATGAAGCCTACAGACAAAGGTTTAGAAATTTAAGGAAAGAATTTGGTCAAACATACATGGGGCGAGATTCTCCGACCCCCCCCGCCGGGTCGGAGAATTGCCGGGGGCTGGCGTGAATCCTGCCCCCGCGGGTTGCCGAAGTCTCCGGCACCGGATATTCGGCGGGGGCGGGAATCGCGCCGCGCCGGTTGGCGGGCCGGAGTCCCGCCGCTAAAATGCCTGTCCCACCGGCGTAAATTAAACCACCTACCTTACCGGCGGGACAAGGCGGCGCGGGCGGGCTCCGGGGTCCTGGGGGGGGTGCGGGGCGATCTGGCCCGGAGGGTGCCCCCACGGTGGCCTGGCCCGCGATCGGGGCCCACCGATCCGCGGGCGGGCCTGTGCCGTGGGGGCACTCTTTCCCTTCCGCCTCCGCCACGGTCTCCACCATGGCGGAGGCAGAAGAGACTCCCTCCACTGCACATGCGGGGGAATGCCGTCAGCGGCCGCTAACGCTCCCGCGCATGCGCCGCCCGGAGATGTCATTTCCGTGCCAGCTGGCGGGGCACCAAAGGCCTTTTCCGCCAGCTGGCGGGGCGGAAATTAGTCCGGCGCGGGCCTAGCCCCTTAAGGTTGGGACTCGGCCCCCAAAGATGCGGAGCATTCCGCACCTTTGGGGCGGCGCGCTGCCCGACTGATTTTGGCCGCCGGTTGGCGGACATCGCGCCGTTTTCGGAGAATTTCGCCCAGTGAGTTCTCCCAGTGAGCCAGAGAGAAGACAGAGCCAGGAGTGAGGCACAGCTAAGAGTAAGTTTGGGAATTTGAATCGAGGTGAGAATTCAAAGCTGGGTGGGGAGGAAGTGTTTTTTTTCCCTGGTAAGTGACTGGTAAGTCGTGGTTCTGTTTTTCTGTTTCTTTTCTTTGGTATATATATATATATATATTTTTTTTTCTTCGTTGTTTATTTATTTATTAAAATTTTTGGGGGGAGAAATTGAAATTGTTGAAGTTAATCGAAGGTTTAAGACATGGCAGGAGATCTCAGACCCGTGTCATGCTCCTCGTGTGCGATGTGGGAGCTCAGGGACACGTCCACTGTCCCTGGCTCCTTCACGTGCAAGACGTGTCTCCAGTTGCAGCTCCTGTTAGACCGCTTGACGGCTCTGGAGCTGCGGATGGTCTCACTTTGGAGCATCCGCTATGCTGAGGATGTCGTGGATAGCACGTTTAGCGAGTTGGTCACACCGCAGGTGAAAGGTACTGAGGGAGATAGTAAATGGGTGACCAAAAGACAGAGCAAGAGTAGGAAGGCAGTGCAGGTGTCCTCTGCGGTCATCTCCCTGCAAAACAGATATACCGCTTTGGATACTGTTGAGGGAGATGGCTCACCAGGGGAAGGCAGCAGCAGCCAGGTTCATGGCACCGTGGCTGGCTCTGCTGCGCAGCTGGGCAGGAAGAAGAATGGCACGGCTATAGTGATAGTGGACTCAATTGTAAGGGGAATAGACAGGCGGTTGTGCGGACGCAATCGAGACTCCAGGATGGTATGTTGCCTCCCTGGTGCAAGGGTCAAGGATGTCTCGGAGCGGCTGCAGGACATTCTGGGGGGGGGGGGGGGGAGGGTGAACAGCCAGCTGTCATGGTGCACGTAGGCACCAACGATATAGGTAAAAAACGGGATGAGGTCCTACAAGCTGAATTTAGGGAGCTAGGAGTTAAACTAAAAAGTAAGACCTCAAAGGTAGTAATCTCAGGATTGCTACCAGTGCCACGAGCTAGTCAGAGAAGGAATGTCAGGATAGAGAGGATGAATACGTGGCTCGAGAGATGGTGGAAGAGGGAGGGATTCAAATTCCAGGGACATTGGAACCGGTTCTGGGGGAGGTGGGACCAGTACAAACCGGACGGTCTGCACCTGGGCAGGACTGGAACCGATGTCCTAGGGGGGTGTTTGCTAGAGCTGTTGGGGAGAGTTTAAACAAATGTGGCAGGGGGATGGGAACCGATGCAGGAAGTTGGAAGGTAGTAAAACAGGGACAGAAATAAAAGGCAGTAAGGGGGAAAGTGTAAGGCAGAGAAGCCATAGTCAAAAATCAAAAGGGCGACAGTACAAGGTACAGTGACTGAGGGGAGCTCAGTGAATAGGACCAGGAATACTAAAAGAAATAAAATGGGAAGTAAAAACATTAATGGTAAGCGATGCGGCAGGTTGTTACAGGAAGATATGGGTTCAACGACAAGGAAAATTAGGAGAAAGGTTAAGAGGAAATATAACTTAGGCGAGGTTACTGATCGAGGTGTTAAGATTAAGAACAGAGGTAAAAAAGCCAACATAAGTGTACTTTACCTGAATGCTCGTAGTATTCGGAATAAGGTAAATGAGTTGATGGTGCAAATCATCGTGAATGACTGTGATTTAGTGGCCATTACTGAAACATGGTTAAAGGATGGTCACGACTGGGAGTTAAACGTCCGAGGGTATCAAACCTTTCGGAAGGACAGAGTGGATGGTAAGGGAGGTGGTGTAGCTCTGTTATTTAAGGATGACATCCGGGCAACAGTAAGGGATGACATCGGTGCTATGGAGGATAAGGTTGAATCCATTTGGGTGGAAATCAGGAATAGTAAGGCGAAAAAGTCACTGATAGGAGTAATCTATAGGCCACCAAATAGTAACATTATGGTGGGGCAGGCAATAAACAAAGAGATAACAGATGCATGTAGAAATGGTACAGCAGTTATCATGGGGGATTTTAATCTCCATGTCGATTGGTTTAACCAGGTCGGTCAAGGCAGCCTTGAGGAGGTGTTTATAGAATGTATCCGCGATAGTTTCCTAGAACAGTATGTAATGGAACCTACGAGGGAACAAGCGATCCTAGATCTGGTCCTGTGTAATGAGACAGGATTGATTCAGGATCTCATAGTTAGGGATCCTCTCGGAAGGAGCGATCACAATATGGAGGAATTTAAAATACAGATGGAGGGTGAGAAGGTAAAATCAAGCACTAGTGTTTTGTGCTTAAACAAAGGAGATTACAATGGGATGAGAGAAGAACTAGCTAAGGTAGACTGGGAGCAAAGACTTTATGGTGAAACAGTTGAGGAACAGCGGAGAACCTTCCAAGTGATTTTTCACAGTGCTCAGCAAAGGTTTATACCAACAAAAAGGAAGGACGGTAAAAAAGAGAGAAAATCGACCGTGGATATCTAAGGTAATAAGGGAGAGTATCAAATTGAAGGAAAAAGCATACAAAGTAGCAAAGATCAGTGGGAGACTAGAGGACTGGGAAATCTATAGGAGGCAACAGAAAGCTACTAAAAAAGCTATAAAGAAGAGTAAGATAGATTATGAGAGTAAACTTGCTCAGAATATAAAAACAGATAGTAAAAGTTTCTACAAATACATAAAACAAAAAAGAGTGGCTAAGGTAAATATTGGTCCGTTAGAGGATGAGCAGGGAGATTTAATAATGGGAGATGAGGAAATGGCTGAGGAACTGAACAGGTTTTTTGGGTCGGTCTTCACAGTGGAAGACACAAATAACATGCCAGTGACTGATGACCTTGAGAGGATTGTTATCACCAAGGAGGTAGTGATGGGCAAGCTAATGGGGCTAAAGGTAGACATGTCTCCTGGACCTGATGGAATGCATCCCAGAGTACTAAAAGAGATGGCTAGGGAAATTGCAAATGCACTAGTGATAATTTACCAAAATTCACTAGACTCTGGGGTGGTCCCGGCGGATTGGAAATTAGCAAACGTGACACCACTGTTTAAAAAAGGAGGTAGGCAGAAAGTGGGTAATTATAGGCCAGTGAGCTTAACTTCGGTAGTAGGGAAGATGCTGGAATCTATCATCAAGGAAGAACTAGCAAGGAATCTGGATGGAAATTGTCCCATTGGAGAGGCGCAGCATGGGTTCATAAAGGGCAGGTCGTGCCGAACTAATTTAGTGGAATTTTTTGAGGACATTACCAGTGCGGTAGATAACGGGGAGCCAATGGATGTGGTATATCTGGATTTCCAGAAAGCCTTTGACAAGGTGCCACACAAAAGGTTGTGCATAAGATAAAGATGCATGGCATTCAGGGGAAAGTAGTAGCATGGATAGAGGATTGGTTAATTAATAGAAAGCAAAGAGTGAGGATTAATGGGTGTTTCTCTGGTTGGCAATCAGTAGCTAGTGGTGTCCCTCAGGGATCAGTGTTGGGCCAACAATTGTTCACAATTTATATAGATGATTTGGAGTTGGGGACCAAGGGCAATGTGTCCAAGTTTGCAGACGACACTAAGTTAAGTGGTAAAGCAAAAAGTGCAGAGGATACTGGAAGTCTGCAGAGGGATTTGGATAGGCTAAGTGAATGGGCTAGGGTCTGGCAGATGGAATACAATGTTGACAAATGTGAGGTTATCCATTTTGGTAGGAATAACAGCAAAAGGGATTATTATTTAAATGATAAAATATTAAAACATGCTGCTGTGCAGAGAGACCTGGGTGCGCTAGTGCATGAGTCGCAAAAAGTTGGTTTTCAGGTGCAACAGGTGATTAAGAAGGCAAATGGAATTTTGTCCTTCATTGCTAGAGGGATGGAGTTTAAGACTAGGGAGGTTCTGCTGCAATTGTATAAGGTGTTAGTGAGGCCACACCTGGAGTATTGTGTTCAGTTTTGGTCTCCTTACTTGAGAAAGG